>NW_027205683.1:0-13253 GCF_024711535.1 Dipodomys merriami
CATCACTTCGGGTTTTCTTTTGGTTCTTTGAGGATAAGAGTCTCACAGACATTCCTCCCCAGCCAGCTATGAACCACAATCTTCACATCTCAGCCTCCCGTATAAGTAGGATTATAGGTCTGAGCCGCCGGCACCTGACTTAAGTGTAATTCTGGACCTTTGTCTTTCTCTGTCTCTCCCCTGCTCTCTCTCTCCCCCCTCTCTCTCTGTCTCTCTCTCTCTCTCTCCCTCTCTCTTTCTCTCTCAGTTATTGGTTGAATGAGTGCTGGAGGAAGTGGCCCAGCATCCCCATGTGCCTGGAACCCAAGGTGGCCCTCTCATTCTGGAGGTGGGCTGTGGGTCAGGAGCTGTTTTGCTCAGCCTGTTGAAGCAGCTTCATGAGGTAAGCCCCTCTGTGCCCTGGCTAGACCGTGACGGTTATTCATTGTCCATCCCATGAGTCCCTCCCCACATCCCTCTGCTACACCGTTGAAGAAAAGTGGATGAGGAGGGGTCACCTTGTCCCCCTGCCCAGCACAATCCAGGACCTCTGACCTATACCCCCACCTATCTGACAAGACCCTGGCTATAAGACAATAAAAACACTCTGTGTGTACTACCCTTTGCTGGGGAGTGTCATTTTGGTTATGGTGGTGGGGCTCAGAAGAAAGACCCAAGACCTGACACCTCCCCGGGGGGGCGGGAAATTTGTTCTGGTGACAGAGCCATGTCATTGCTGTGGATAAGGATGAAGCCACCATCAGACTGACCCAGAACAATACTCAAAGATAGGTAGGCTGTTGAAGTATCAAACCCACTCATGTCTGCTTCCTACTCCCAACAAGGAGGTGTAGTATGGGTGGCCTGGCCCTGGGCTTAAGGGATTATAAATGGATGGTGGCAGTCAGGAGCTCATGGCTCCCAACCATCATCCTGGCTCTTTGGGAGGCTGAGATCTGATGTCTGTGACTCTGAGTATCCTGGGCAGGAAAGTCCAGGAGATTCTTATCTCCCATAAACCACCTCCCTCCCCAAAACCACAGACAAAAAAGCCAGATGTGGTGCTGTGGCTCAACTGGTAGAGCCTCAGCCTTAACAAAAGAAGCTCAGGGATAACACCCAGGCCCTGAATCCAAGCCCTAGGACTAACACAATCATAAAATAAATGAACACTGTACACCTTTTAGCTGACTACCAAGAAAGATGTATTCAGTTTTCTCGCTGGTACATTCAGCCAAAGGTAAGGGGATACTTTGATGTTCCCCCAACCCTCTCCTTCTCTCCTTTATCTGTCCAGGCTTAGGTTGCAGGACAGAATTCAGATCATCCCCCTGGATGTGACCTTAGGTACCCTCTCCCATCCACCTCCCTTGGGGTCAAGATCCTGGGTGCACTCCCTGCTGGGAGGATGAGGCACCACAGAGCTGAGGGTAGGGACCCCAACACTCACACACATACACACACACAAACACACAAACATCCCTTAGGCAACCCAGACTAGCCCTTTCCAAAGACACTTTATCTCCTTGGATTAACTGACCTAGGAGAGGAATTTGATCCCCTCTAACTGATTATTTTAACTTAGGCTTGCTAGTTGATAGGAGATGAACATCAGCCAACAAAAACCAAAAAAACTTTGGTGCTCATCACCTGGGGTTCAGGCTCATGCCTGTCATCCTGGCTACTTGGGAGGCTGAGATCTGAGGATCACAGTTTGAAGGCAGCCATAAGCTGGAAAGCCCATGAAAATCTACTCTCCATGGAACCACCAAAAAGCCAGAAGTGGAGCTGTCGCTCAAATGGTAGAGCCAGCCTTGAGCAATAAAACTCAGAGAGACAGCTCCCAGATCCTCAGTTCAAGCCCACACAAAGAAATGGTCCTGTCTTGTTGCCCACAGATTGCCCAGGCCTCGAGACCCTCTCACGGAGTGTGATACAACACCTGCCCCTGGGTGGTGTATCAGGGCCTTCAGAAATCTGGTGGTGGAATCCAGGCCTTCCCCTTCATGCATTCTCAACTCACACTGGCTGGAAGGCAGAGCTTGATAAGTTTGGCAGCCTGCACAGCGGAGAATCTCCAGCTATGCCAAGGTGATCAGAAAGGGCTTCTTGGAGACAACATAGCAGAGCATGTTCATTTCCAACCAGGGCTGCTGGTGAGAGACTTGGTATAGATGTGCGAGACTGTCCCAAGACAGGCCTGAGGGGTCACAGAAGGACAGCTATCCAGGGCTGGAATTGCGTCTTAGAGGTATAGGGCTTGCCTAGCACACAGGAAAGCATGGGTTCAATTTCTAAGTCCTGCATACACAGAAAAAGCTGGAAGTGGCACTGTGGCTCAGGTGAAAGAGCACTCCTCTGGAGACAAAGAAAGTCAGGGATAGTACCGGGGCTCTGAGGTCAGGCCCCAGGGCTGTCACCATAAAGCAGTTCTCCCAGGGACCTTGGTGACAGGTGGATGGCTATGCCCTGAAGCTCTTAGTAGATAAATACGTGCTTTGTGTCTCCTTTGACAGAGGGGAGCTGGACACTCCTGCCCTTTGCACCCCTGTACCCAGTTTTCAGCAAGCCTCCCAAGGTCTTCCACCAGGACATGGACCAGTTTGCCCCGGAAGTCCTCAGGTATCAGTTTGGTGGGGCAGGGGGAAATAGGGGAGGCCCCAGAACTTCTAGTGGGTCTGATCTGCCCTGGAAGACCAGGCAATCCAGAGGAGGCAGATGGGAGCTTAGAGGAGGTTAGTGATGTGGAGGGGGCCCTTTAATCCCCATGGCCACACCCAGATTCTAGCCTTCCTTTGCTGTGTCTGAGGGAGGTAGAGGGGAGTCTAGGTGGTATCTTCTAGAGGAGCACTAGGTGGAAATTCTGAAGGACTAGACACCTTAAGCCATGAGCCGCTGGCTCACACCTGTCATCCCACACCTGTCATCCTTGCCACTCGGGAGTCTGAGATGCAGTGGATCTTATTTCCCAGCCCTAGCAGGAAAGTCCCTCCAGAGCCTCATCTCCAGTCTCCAATCAGAAGTGGCACTGTGGCTCAAGTGGTAGAGCACTGGCCTTGAGGAAAATTAGACATCAGTGACAGTACCGAAGCCCTGAGTTCAAGGCTCTCAACCAAAAAAAACAAAAACAAAAAACCAAACAAGAAAGAAAGATACCCCTTCCTTGCTTGCAAGAGATAGTGAAGTATTGGGGTGGTTGAGGTTGTGAGACCAGATGCTGGCCCCACAGTACAGACATTTCTAATAACTCCCCAGGTTTACCCCAGTGTGAAGCCAACGCAGGGTGGGTGGTGCCTTACCAAGAACTCCAGAGGTTATGGCTATGGCAGGCAGGGAGTGGGTGAATGGGAGCAGGGGTGGAATGGTAGTGTCAATTATATGCTCTCCATCCATGGAAGAAGGTTTTGAATGCTGGTGACCAGTCTGAAGTGTAGGGTTACATTTGGTTTGTGTCTTGATGAGTTGGGTTTTCCCTTGGAATAAGAAGGTGGCTGCTGAGGAGGCTACAATGCCTGATTAGAAATGTACTCCTTATCTTGCCCATGTAATTGTAACCCCTCTTTATAGTATTTTCACAATAAAAAAAAGAAAGAAAGAAAAGAGCTGAAGAAAAAAAGAAGTTGGGTGTAGCCGGGCACTGCCAGTGGCTCATAACTGTCATCCTAGCTACTCAGGAGGCTGAGATCTGAGGATCACGGTTCAAAGCCAGCTTGGGCGGGAAAGTCTTTGAGCCTTTATCCCTATGAACCACCATAAAATTGGATGTGGTGCTGTGGCACCAGTAGTAGAGAGCACACCTTCACCTGAAGAGCTGAAGGCCTTCTGGCAGGCCCAAAGTTCAAACCCCATAACCTACAACCAAATAAAAGGTAGCTGAATTTTCTGCATAACAGTGTGTACAGTAGAAATGCCATGATGTGTTGTGAACCATTCCAGACATGTGAGAGGCTCTGAGTTTTGTCTACAGTTGGTCTGATGATGGTAGTGCCATCATCTCTGGGGTGGAATATTCAGGGTGCTCAGGGACTGCTGAGGCTTTGGGCTACCACTGTGTGTGTCTGTGTGTTCATGTGTCTTTTGTCTGTGTGTGTCTGTGTCTGTGTGTTTGGATGTAGAAGACCTGGGCCTTGAACTCAGGGTCTAGGTGAAGTTCCTATGCTTCTGTGCTCAAAGCTAGTGCTCTAACACTTGAGCTGCAGCTCCATTTCTGGTTATTTGGTGGTTCATTGGAGATAAGAGCCTCACAGACATTTCAGTGCTGGCTGGCTTTGACCTCAGCCTCCTGAGTAGCTAGGATGACAGGTGTGAGATACCAGTGCCATATTTGTGTGTGTGTGTGTGTGTGTGTGTGTGTGTGTGTGTGTGTGTGTGTGTTTGTGTGTGTCCCTCATCTTTCTCTGTCCCCTTCCTGGGTGCCTGTCTGCCTCTTTTTGACCTTGGATGGTGCTCCTCCTCCACACCGACTTTGTCTTTATCCTCCTATCAGGGTCTACAATGAGTCCTATATTGCCAGAGACCTGAGTTCAAGCTTTTCTTTGGAGCCCAAGTCCAGCTGTCCAAATCTTTGGCCTCCTGCAGGGGATTCTGGGTCAGCAGGGCTAGCTGAAATAGAATCTTGCCTGCCTTTAGGTGGGGAACTCAGACATGGATGTCCTGCCCTTTTCCTCAGCTAGACCTCTGGCTGCATGTCTCTCTCAGCATGCTGGCAGTGGAGTGGGGGAAGGGTGTTGCCGGTGACTCTGGCCAACTCCAGCTTGATAGTGGACTGAAGGCCGCCCAAGCAAGGAGGATTCTAGGCTGCATTGGAGGTGAGGCCAAGGTGGCTTGGAAATATGTATTGGTGTCTAGGAAATGTCAACATACTTTATCGCAGGCAAGTCTATCTTTCAGCCCCAGCTGGGCCTCTCCAATCCTTCTAGAGAATTCTGGATGCCCAGAATACAGAGGCACAGACTTTAGATTCCAGGGCCAGGGAATTGGGGGAGGAGAGACTGGCATGGCCAATATCTCAATGTTCTGGGGCATTAGCCTTGACCTGGGTATGCCCCCACTTGTGTACGTTCACTTCTTAACCCAGACCTGGCCAGTAACACCCACTTGTGGTTCTGTGGAAGTGGCAGGAGTGGAAGTGAGATCTAGGATGACCAACATCTGGATTTATGGCCTGAGGGAAGGAGGGGGACAAAAGTTGTCTTAAAAAAAACTCTTAGAGCTGGAACTCCGGGCCTAGGCACTGAGCTTCCTTTGCTCAAATCTAACACTCTACCACTTGAATCACAGCTCACATTTCATTTTTTTTTAGTAGTTTAGTGGAGATAAGATTCTCACGATCTTCTCCGTCTGGGCTGGCTTCAAGCTGCCATCTTATGAGCTCAGCCTCTTAAGTAGTTAGGATTGCTGGTATGAGCCACTGGCACCTGCTAAGGATGTTAGTGTGTGTGTGTGTGTGTGTCTTTACTAGGGCTTGAACACAGAGCCTAAGTGGTATCCTTTAGCTTGTTTGCACAAGGTTGGTGCTCTACCACTTGAACTACAGTAGCTCTGCTTCCCAGCTTTTTGGTCATTCATTGGAGGTAAGAGTCTCCCCAGGCTAGCTTTGAATCTTGCTTGATCCTCATGTGTCAGCCTTGACTAGCTACGATTATAGGCATGAGGCACTGGCATCCAGCTGCAAGGATGTCTCTTCATACTGTCTTCTGTTCTAACAGCTGTCTACTTGCCCTGGCCTAGATCTCTGATCTCTACATCAGCTCCCAGCAGCCCTTGACTGTGTGGAGAACATAAAGCTCAAACCTGTCAAGTATCCTATTTCTATGTCTTCAGGGGAGGGTACGTTTCCTCTGAAGTCTAGAGGAGTAGAGGGAGGGGGAGGAAGGTTAGCTGTAGATGGTGCTAAGCTCGGAGAGAGGTACATTGTCTTAGCCAAGAAGGAAAGTGTGATCAGATGTTAACAGCTCATGCTCTCTTATTCTTAGCTCCTCAGGAGGCTGAGATCTAAGGATTGGCATTCAGAGACAGCCCAGCTCACTTTTCTTGTTTTTTTTTTTTTGTATCAGTAGGATCTTTTTTATTGTGAAAATACTGTACAGAAGGGTTACAGTTCCATGGGCAAGATAATGAGTACATTTCTTATCACCAGCTCACTTTTCTAAAGTGTGTGAGACTCTCCTTTCTCAATAACCACCTAAAATTGCAAGAAAAGCTGTGGCTCAAGTGGTAGAGTTGCTAGCCTTGAATGAAAAAAGTGAGGGACAGAGCCCGGGTCCTGAGTTCAAGCCCTAGTACCAAGATGTGTGCATGAACACCTACACACACACACACACACACACACACACACACACTCACACACACACACACACACACACACACACACACACAAACACACACACACACACAGAGGAAGGTGGTAATGATGAGCTGAGCTAGAACTGGGGGCAATCTAGAGGCACAGTCATAGTGAACTCTCGACACATAAGTTATTTCTCCCCAACTCCTTCTTTGGCTGAGTGGTGTGGGCCATGGCAGTAAGTTCCATGGCACCTGCACCTCCATCCATGCATAGGGTACAGGACCAAGAGAAGAACACGATGGATGCTCATTTATACTCGGTGCATGATTGCAGATCTTCATCGGCCGCTTAGCAATGGTGAGGAAAGCAGGGCTCTGAGCCCTGGGACTCCTGGGAAAGCCACTGCTACAAGCAGCAGCCAGCCAGCTGTGGATTCCTGAGCCTACAAGGCTTTCATGAGCCCCACTCAACACCCACCCAAGGTGTGCCTGACAAATTAGTCCCAGTGAGTAGGCATTACCTGCTGTGCCATCTTGCAGCCCTTGCCCCTCCTGGCCCAGAAACTTGGTCTGAAATGCTGATTTACAGCTCAGATCCACACTGCACCCATGACAGATGCCATTCTGATGACCTGACCGATGACTTCTGGTCTCCCTGGAGGCAGTGGCTGGCTGCTAGGTGTCCCAATGGGATATCTCAGCCAGGATATAAGTCACCTGTTGCACAGCCCATGCAAACCCGGCAGGGCTTCACTTATTAAATGGCAGAGAAGGATGCTTTGTTCAAGTGGCTGGTTCAGACTTAGGACTCTCTGAGGTCTTGCCCAGGTTGGGCGGATGGACATGGGCAACCTGCTGAATGCCCATCATCCATACATCATCCATCCATACAGAGAGACATGGAGTTATTGCCTCCTTTTTTTTGGGGGGGGGGTGAGGCAGGTTCAGGGTTGTACTATGAGTCTAGGCCCTGTCCCTGAGCTCCTTTTGCTCAAGGATAGCACTCTGCTCTTGAGTCACAGCCCCACTCATGGGCTTTTTTTCTTCCTATGATCTCTTAGAAAGAAGATTGTTTTGGACTTTCCTGCCTCAGATGAATTCAAATTGGCATTCTCTACATCTCAGCCTCCGGAGGAGTTAGGGTTATAGGTAGGAGCCACTGACACCTGGCTTTCTTTTCTTCTTGTTGTTCTTTTTTAAAATCATGACAATCTGAAATCTTCATGGTGTCATTCCAATGGTTTGCATTCAAAGTACTCTACCCAGGCCTGGGATTCGAATGCTATGACTACCACCCACAAATGGAGGGAGATCCTGATGAACTAATTCCTGTTCATATGAATGCTAATGGAATGTTATAAAAGTAATAATTAAATTTACAGTAAATTCATGATTCTATTTTAGAATGCCACACAAAAATTAATGGATTTATATCTTCCATTCTAGCACCAGGGTATGATTAAGGATATTGATTATATTTGTAATTAATGCTTTTATAAGTACGCAACCATGATACCTCATGAAATGCAGTCATAATTTAGTAACTAATAATTGGTAAGAACATATATATTATTTAATAATATCCTCACATTCTCCCTTTGTATGTGTGTGTATATATAAATATATACATATATATGCAGATATATATGTATGTATATATTATATATGTATAATATCAATCTACACATCTATCTATCGGGCACTACTATGGCTTGATTACAGGTCCTCAGAATTTCCTGGATGCTCAGTTTGCCGGAGGCTGGTGTGCTAAGACTGTACCCCGTTTATGGATTGGGCATTGTAGGCTGAGTTGAAATTCCAGCATGGCCAAAAATTTATTTGTGGAGTAAGAAGCCAATTTTACACTTTTTTTTCATTCTATGTGAAAGTCCTGGGTCTCAATATGATGTATAATCCATATGCAAATATATTCTATGAGATATGATATAATAAAGGAAATGTTATATGTGTAATAATACTAAATAAATAAGGGTAATAAATGTCATATGCAGTAGAACCCATGTATGTAAATAGATATCATATATATGAATATTATTTTTTCAAGTTCTCGGGCTTCAAGACAGGCCCTTGGAACTGGTCTGAATTTCTTTTTTCTTTATTTCTTTTCTTTTCTTTTCTTTTCTTTTTTTTTTGCCAGTCATGGTGCCTTAACTCTGGGCCTGGGCACTGTCCCTCAGCTCTTCAGTTCAAGGTGAGCACTCTACCACTTGAGCTACAGTGCCACTTCCAGCTTTTTCTGCTTATGTGGTGCTGAGTTATTGAACCAAGAGCCTCATGCATGCAAGGCAAGCACTCTACCACTGAGCCACCTTCCCAGCCCCATGAATTTCTTGTCTTCAAGGACTGTGAGCTTCCCTTTTCACACACAGTGTCACAGAGTTACCCAGACCCTGAGTTCAAATCCCAGGCCTGCTAGAAAAATGGTACAATTTCCTAGCCAGGGTCTTACTGTTATTATTACTTGTTTTTTGGCCTAGCACAGGGCTTGAACTCAGGTCTTCACATCTCTGCAACAGCTGATCATTGGACCCTACTTCAAATTTTGGAGGTGGCAAAAAATAAAAATAAAAAGGAGAAGGATAAAACTGAGAAGTTCAAGAAGGTGGTTTTACGTATTTTTTTCGTTGTATTGTGACCATCCTGGGTCTAAATGACAAGACCCAGAATGTGTACATGACACTGCATTGCTAATGTTTAGTGGGCTATTAGGGAAGCCTTAGCTGAAACCAGCAACTTTAGCCTGGAGGTCGAATCTTGGAACTGCCACTAATGAATGGTGGGAGGTTCTAAGAAATTCATTCTGATATACATCCATACAAATGGAATGTTATAAAAGTAACCTTTAAATTAGTAGTTAGTATATGATTATATTCTAAAATTATGCACAATTATTCTACATTGACTAATTTTCAATTAATACTTTATTATGTATTCAATCATGATACTTAAAAAGGAAGGAATAATTTAATTGCCAATAATTGGTATTAATATCATATATGCAGTTTCATAATATACAGACATCTCTTGTTTTATACATATACATCTATCTATCTATCTATATCTATCTATCTATCTATCTTTATTTACCAATTTACACATTTATCTGTTTATACACTTTTCACTCCTGTGGCTCAGTGATAGAGTGCTCACTGAGTATGTACAAAGTCCTAGGTTCCATTCCTCATTACCACTTGCACAGAAAAATCCAGAAGTCATGCTGTTACTCAATCAGTCCAGTACTAGCTTTGAGCATAAAAGTTTAGGGACTGTGTCTAGACACTTACTCAAGATGCAGGACTGGAACCAAAACAAAACGATAGAAGGTTCTGACTGCAAAGATATAAGAATAGGACTGCAAATACCTCATTGTAAGGCAAGCTAGGAGTCTGGTGCTGAGAGCTGCCATCTAACCTGATGTAGCCAGAGGTAAACTGCTGCAAACCAGCTACACGGAACCGGATGCTTGTGGCTTCCTCAGCCCTATCATCCAAGATACTGGGGAGCTGAGATCAGACACTGGTAGTTTTAAAATCCAGCCCTGACAGGAAGTCTGCAAAACTCTGAGCTGTGGCTCAAAGTGGTAGAGCTCTTGCCTTGAGCAAAAGATCTTAGGACAGTACCCCCAAACTTTCAGTGGAATCCCCGTGGCTGACTCACCGCCCCCTCCCTACAAAAAACCCACCCCTCTAAATCATATGATGTGAAATTTGTGTAGTATGGTGACACATTGATGAAAGCACCCTAATTCTAATGACAGCGTGTGGGATACAGCTATGTCATGAGTCTTATATGAGGAATGGTGTACTGAGTGCATTCTTGCATCTGGTCCTTGTAAGAGCTCCACTGATTATTGTGCAGATGAGAACCTTGAGGCTCAGATATGTCCCCATGTCAGGGCCAAAATGATGTATGTACTGAACTCTAGTGAGTTTTCTCCTGCAGACAATTTTTTTGGTTTATTTTTCTTGGTCATGAACCTTGAACTCAGGGCCTAGACACTGACTCTTCCCTGTTGGGCTCATGACTAACACCCTACCAAGGGGACCCAAGGACACCCGTACAAAATGTTACAGTCTAGGCATCTGTGGCTGATATCTGTCATCCTGCCTACTTTGACACATTTTTTTTTCTCTGTAAAAATCCTTGGTCTCAGTATGAAGTATAACCCATATGCAAATATATGCATGTGATAAGATGTAATAAATGAAATAAATGTTATATATGTAATAATACTAAATAAAATAAATAATGAATAAATAAGGGTAATAAATGTCATATGGAGTAAGCCCATGTATGTAAAAAGATCACATATATGAATATCAATTTTTCCAGTGCTGGCGCTTAAATTCAGGCCTGGAAACTGAAATTCTTCTCTTCAACACCAGTGAGCTTCCCTTCCCCTGCAGTGTCACAGAGTTACCCAGACCCTGAGTTCAAATCCCAGGCCTGCCAGAAAAATGGAGGAAATTCAAAGTCATGGCCTTGGGCCTTTTCCAGGCCCGGGGCTTGAACTCAGATTGTGGAAATTCTGCTTCAGCTTCGATCACCCTAGGATGTGGTGCAGTCAATGGCCCACAGCCCATCCTGAGATCCTAGGTCCCGAGTTCAAATCTCGGGACTGATAAAAGAAAAAGGAGAAGGGCAGGGAAGGTGGCTCAGTAGTAGAGTGCTTGCCTTAGATGTAGCAAGCTTCCAAAAACCTAGGGAGGCACCGTTGCCAATAATGAATCATTAGGTTCAGCTCCCTAGTTGTCTGCCAGAAGGAATCTTGAATTAATTGTAGCAGTTTGTTTCAACACTGGAACACAGTCTAACAAAGACAGGATAAGTGCAGGGAAATTGGCCTGCCCCGGGAGATAGCACAAATGGAGGCCTCCTGTCAAAACAGAGCATTGGGGAGAGAGATATCTTGGGGTACAAAGAGGCCTTTTTCTCTTGGTCTTCAGGGCCTGCCTACACTCATAATCACTAGTTTGCCTGGATAGAGTTGTTTGTTACGGAGCTGTGCAGGAGTGAGGCCTTTTGTCTGCTTGTTCCAACAAAGAGGCAGACTTCCTCCAGCAACCTGGGGTGTGGAGAAACACTCAGGGTACACTGGGAACAGGGAGGGGAGCCCTGGAACATGCACTGTCTTGAAAGCACCCTCTGTGCTATGAAATCATTCTATTCAAAGCAAATTTCCTAGCTGGGTGCCTTTCTTCATAGTCATTCTGGAGGTTCACTGATAGAAATTCATTCACACAAACACAGACACATGGAGTTACTGGCTCTATTTTTTTTTTTTTTTTTGGTAAAGATCCTGAGGCTTGAACTGTGAGCTTAGACATTCTCCGTGAGCTCATTTTGCACAAAGAAGTGCTTAATTGTGCCTTAAACCATGATGCATCATTAAATGAAGGCATAATTTAATACCTAATAATTATTAGTAATATATTACGTGTAAATTAATGATATATAGACATCTAACATTCTATAAATATATTATATATTTAAACATATACTGGAATATACATATACATCTCTCTCTCTCACTCTCTATGCATATATATATGTATTTGTAGCAATTAGGCATCTATCTATTTATATACTGGCCATTTCTGGAGGTTAAACTTAGGTCCTGGGAACTCCCTGGCAATGTATTTGTTTGAAATTGCTGCACTTACATTGATCCCTTGATGAATTGGGCATTCTAGACCCTGAGTTCAGCAGTGCAAAAGACAACAGGTGGATTAAGCAGCCAATGTTGACCTGTTCTGCTGTCTGTGAAAATACTGTTTCCTAGGTACAAGATGTAATACCTACGCAAATACATATATATGGTGTACATTATAAATGTATATAAATATTATTTTGCCAGTCCTGGGGCTAGAATTCATGCCCTGGGAACTGCTCTTGACTTTCTTTTATTCAAGGAGGGTGGGCTTCCACTTTACCCACAGCAAAATAGAGTTAGCCAGGCCTTGATTTCAAATCCTAGGTATGGAATATAAAATGTCCCAAATTCCAAGCCAGAACCTTAATTTTTTTTGAGGGGGGGCAGGCACAGGGCTTGAACTCAGGTCGTCACAAGTCTGCCTCAGCCTTGATTACCCTAGGCTGGGGTGCAGCTTTTACACCCACAGATGATCCAGGGATCCTAGGACCCAATTTCAACTCCCAGCACTGGCCAACAAACAAACAAAGAAACCAAAATGGAAGAGGAAAACCAGAAAGTTTTTCACAACAGTTTTACCTTTGTTTCTTTTGCACAGTGACCATCCTGGGTCTCACTGATTTGGCTTGAAAATTGTACATGACTTTGCATGGCTGAGGCTGGTGGGCTGTCAGTGAAGCCTGAGGTTAACCCAGACACCTGCGCCCTGAGTTCGATCCTGGGACTGCCACATAGATATGGCTGAAGGTCCTAAGAAACTGGTTCCTATCTCTAGGAACACTAATAGAATGTTTGAAATGTACTAATTGAATTACTAATTAACTAGTCTTTCTAATGTAAGATTGTATGCATTAAATATAGGTCATTGATTAATTTAATTAATACTTTATTAAGTCTTCTACCGTGATTAATTAATGGAGGAATAATTTTAGACGGAATAATTAGTAGTAATAGAATATACAAAAGTAAGATATAGACATCACTCTTTATATAGAGTTATACACTAGAATCTACATAAATGTCTATCTGTCTCTGTATACGTTTATAGATTCATATACATATGTAAATACACACACACTGCATCTTACAAATCTATGTGTTTATATATTGGCCACTCCTAGGACCAAATTTGCCAGACAACTTCATTTGCATCAGACTGGTGTGCTAACATTGACCCACTCCTCATTCATGAAGTGGGCTTTCCAGGCCCTGAGTTCAAATCACAGAACTGCCAAAAACTTAAGTAATCCTGGGGGAAGAAGCCAAATGTCCCGTTTTTCTTCCTTATCGGTGAAAGTCCTGGGTCTCAGGA
>NW_027205684.1:0-13240 GCF_024711535.1 Dipodomys merriami
ACAGGTACCAGGGAGACACTGCTTAAAGCCACACTGCCCTTTCCCCACCTGTATTAGTCATTCCTTGAAGAAAGAGAAACCAACAGTAAACATTTCCAAAAGATCAATATATATTAACAAGTTTGGCTAATACAGGGTAACAGTAATAAGTGGAGTGTTGGATATTATTTAGAAGCCACGGATTTTGTCTTGGATTGACCCTTCAACCTGGAGGATTTTCGTGGGGGTAGCAAGAATAGAATTATCTCAAAGCACTGACATTTCGTGGGGAGGAGAAAGGTTTATTTGGCAGAGGGGTAAACATCTACTACCAAAACCATTCTGGAAATCACCATAATTAAACGAAGAGGAAAACGTGCCAGACAGGAGTGGGTGGGTGCTGTTTTCTCTTGTGGTCGATTGTGGCACATTCAAGATTCCTAACCTAGGATGAAGAAGATTCTGAGCTTGTATTAGGGAGAATGGCAGCTGGGCGACACAGGTGGGGGGGGGGTCTTCCTCACAGACGCACCCACCCAGAGGTCTGCCAGACCCAACCTGGCCTGGGCCAAAGCCCTATAAAGTTCTCTAAGATCTCTAGGCAGATCAGCCCAGAAACTCAGCCTAGAGGGGCGCGGCTGGCACGCATGTTCCTTTGCACCCTCCACCTCTGGCACCGCCCTTTGCTTTTCCCAGTAGCTGCTTCTTTATCACTTGGCCACCTTCCCCTTTCAATCCCTCAGCCTAAAAAAAAAAGGCATTGATATTTCCAAACGAAAGAAACTCCTTCTTTTTAAGTCCTGGCGAGAGCATGGCTCCGCCCGCCCTGCCCTTGCGCAGTGGGTTGCCTGGCACGCGGGCGGGCTGGGACCAGTTTTGCCAGGGGTGGGGAAAGGATCCTGGAGAAAGGGCATCTCTGGTGCTGGGATTGTCACGTCGGGGTTTCTTCTGTCCTCGGGGCCACGCGCGCTCACTTTGGGGGAAGTTGGTTACAAAGTTTGGGAAAGCTAGCAGCGGCTTGGGCTGGGGAGCGAAGCGCACGCGGGGCAGGGCGGGTGCGGAGACGCAGGACGAGCGCTCCAGCTCCTCGCCGGCCTCTTTGTTCTGCTCCGGAGGAGAGACCTGGCTGGGAGACCGGGGCCAGGACTGCGATCAACACCCCAGACATTCCAGACCCAGCGGGAGCTTCGACACCCCTCCTCGCACTCTTCCTCCAGGAACACCCCACCTCAAGCTCGCTTTTACCTCATTCTTCTACCCCTCACCCCCAACTTCACCCAACCGGCAAAGACCCCACGGCTGGGCGGTGGGCAAATAGGGTAGAGGTGAGGTTTGTCACGGGTGGAGGATCGAGTGGGTGTCCGCTTTGGAACACTCCTTGTCACGAGGGGACTCCCCTCTCACCCCTATTTCTCCCAGCCCCGGTGCTTCTTCAATTCTAGTGAGATCTGGAAAGAAAATGAACAGGGCTCTGAGCCAATTCTGGAGCACAGCAGTTGGGGTGAGGGTCGAAGGGTGAGGAAGGGTCAGGATGGGGGGGTCCCCAATTCTGGAGATCAAGGACCATTGGCCAAGGAACCAGAAAAGACTCCCAAGGCGTTCCAGGTTTAAGACACCTGATTCGCCCGGGACAAGGCAGTGGGGGAGGGGAGGCTGGGAGGGAAGGCTGGGTTGGGAGTGCCAACCCCAGGGGGTAGAAGACGGAGAGGCTGCAGGGTGCCCCCAGTTAAATCTTTGGGAGTGAGGACAAGGAAGGGATGAGGAGCGCTTGGTGCCAGCTAGGGTCAGAAGGAGCTTGGTTACCCCAAGGGAGCACTTTGCCATCACAGTTTGAGATGAGAGGGAATTGCAGGGGGGGGTGTCTGAGAAAGTGGGTGGCACGCTGGAGCTCTCTTGAGCCCCTGGATCGAGTTGTGCAGCTCCTGGCAGCAACAGGTAGTCTAGAAGGGATAGGTGGAGGCCCCTGGCTGCGCCCGCCAGCTACCTTTGTCCCCGTTCATTTGAGGGTTCTTTAAAGGGATGATGGCTCTGGTACAAGGTGGGTGCACTGGGGGCGGGGGATGGGAGTGTGTGTGGGGGGGCGAGTTTTCTATCCCTTGGAGACCCTTTGAGTTGTGCTAGTGTGTTGCTAGGTGGAGGAAGGGTGGAAGCTGGAGATGGAGACGCGCCCCACCTCTGATTGTGCAAGATCTTTTATCTTGCAGGGTTGACCCTCAACCCTTTGCTGCATTTTTTTTTTTTTTGGTTTTGTTTTGTCTCTTGGGATGATGAAAAACTGACAAGGAACTCCTTGTCCAAGTGGATTGCGCGCCCTGATTGGCAGGCAAAGTACAAACAAAGAGGTGCATCTCCCGGAAACAAGCATTTGGGAGATTTCCCTAGTGCGTGTGTGCAAGAGCTTTGGGAAAGGGGGGTGGTGATGGTGGTGAAAGGGTGAATGGGGAGCCTCCTCCTTCCCTTACCCCCCACTCCGCCCTGCATCTCCAGAGAAAAGTTTCCAGTGCTGGAGAAGCTGAGGGTCCCGGCGGCAGAGTGGCCAGGGTTCTCTACCCAGGTTCCTGAGCCCAAGCCGGGCGGGAGATGCGGGGAGAGGGAGGGGGCGGGGAGGGAGGGGAGGGAGAGAGGAAGAAGGGGTGAGAGGGAGAAATCTGCCGCCGCTCTCCGCCTCTTTGTCTGCTCCGGGACTTGGAACAAAAGGGGGAACTCTGATGAACTCTCTTTCCTCCCTGCTCCCCCCCGACGCCCGCCCCGGTATCTTCCCTCTCCCAACTTTGCCAACGCGACTTTCTCTACTGTCAGGCCGCGAAAAATTGTGTGTGTGTGTGTGTGTGTGTCCCAGCGCCTCCGGGGACTTCAACAATGGAAACTATCTCTTAAAAGTGCAACGAAGTAGGGGGAAGAAGGTGAGTGGAAATTGTTGTCTTGTTTACCTCTCTCTCTCTCTCTCTCTCTCTCTCTCTCTCTCTCTCTCTCTCTCTCTCTCTCTCTCTCTCTCTCTCTCTCTCTCCATCCACCCCCCTCCTTGCCCTTCCCAGAACAGAGTACTAGACCAGTTAAAAGTTTGCCTGGCAAATTGTCCCCCTTCTCCTCTTTTGTTCTTTAACCAACTTGCACAGATTGCTTGATTTGTTTACTACTATTATTATTATTTTTAATAGGCAAAAGCTAAGTAGATATCTCTCTCTGGTGCTGCTTTTTGTGAGGAGCTATAAGGTGGGGTGGGAAGTGGGGTACCTAAAGGGAGGGGGACCTCGACTCTCTTTCTCCCAGTTGCTTGTATATTGGATGAAAATATGCTAATAGCGATGGGAATATGACCCCTCTTCTCCACACCTCTGATTTTGGTCCCCCCCCCAAAAAGGAAGAGATATCAGGTGGGGGTCATTTCCTAACACTTTTTTTTATAAGTGAACTGTTGCAGAGAGCTCTTTAGACCCAATGCACAATACAAAATAAAATAAGATGAAAGTTTGCAACAATGGAATGCAGGAGAGGTTTGAGTACTCAAAGATGGGATTCTTGTGTTTATGGTCAAGGGGGTTACAGTACGCAGATAAAAGTTTGGGAAGTTTTCTTGAGGGGTTCAGTGGGGATGAAGAAGCTACAGGTTCCATACTTTCAGAGATCCTGGGATGAAGGGAATGTGGGCCTGGACCACTGGATAAGTCCGCCATCCCCTGGGCCCTTTCAGTTTTATGACCCCCCGCCAGATTGACCCCCTGTGACCCAGGGATCCATCCTGATCTCTCTCGTTTTGTTCACCACCCCCTTCTTATTTCAGTCTGTTTGACTGGATGTGCGACCAGGAGTCTCGGAGGGTCCCGTAACCTAGCTCTCCACCCAGCCTTTTGTGTTTTAACCTTTTGTTTCTACGGACCACGCCCGCCCCAGAGAGGGATGGCTGTTACCGTGGGTGAAGAGACAGCGCAGTTCCCTCAGAGAGACCAAGAGAAACTTCCTAACTTTTGTTGCCAAACTGTTTTACACTTCACAATATTTGTAGGTTGGTCCTTGATCACAGGAAGGAAACATTCTACAACTCCTGAGCATCTTTACCTTACATACATTTCTTTCAGAGCCCTTTCAGCTGAGCCACAAAAGTTGTTTATCCCTACCTGTCACTTGGTTAATAGAAAAGAAACTTAAGCTGAGGGTTTGTGGAAAGTAGATAAATGGTTACTTTAGCTGCTCAAATGTATTCCGATATTACGAATATGTCTTGATTCTACCATAGGACGTTTCATCATTTTCTTCAGGTACGTTGTGAGGGATTGGTTCAAATATCAAGGTAATTTATCACCTTCTCCACTCCCCCTGTCTCATGTATTCAAATGCTATAGCTTTCTTTACACCCTTGGTCTTATTTACCCTCGACAAGCCATATGAAATGTCAGACTGAATGCATGGCTAATAACTTGAAGGAACACCTAAGCACAGTCTTTGAACTTCTAAAGTTACAATTCTAGGTGGGAATGAGAGCTCTGTGGTTTTGGATTTTCATGTCATAAACCTGAAATACCTGAAGGCAATAGTTACCTTCTTTTAGGAAATGAGTGTGCAGGGCGACTTGGAAGCTAACTGTAATGAATTTCGATTGTATAGGTGTAATTATTATGAGCAACTGAAAGCATCATACCCTGGCTGGAGTCCTTGGTAGCATTAACCCACACTCTGGTTCTGCATTGTTTTTACTGGATATACCAACCAATACCACGGATGTGCCAGTACAGCAAATCATTTTTGGATGGAATGTCCGCATCATCTTCATTTGGAGTTACTTAAAAGTTGAATTGTTGGGATAGTTGGTGACGCCTGTCCTATGTGGATTACTACGATATGATGACCAGTAATTCTCCTTAAAGAAGGTATGGTTCTTCTGGTTAGACATTCTCCAAGCACTGTCCTTTGGGCTAATACTTTACGTCCTTACAGAATTGTCTCCTTCATCTGAGCTGTTGTCTAGGCAAAGTGATTTATGACTTCAGGTTTCCTTGTTTGGAACCGATTTTGTAGGTCCTTTGTCATTTGGCTTCATGATTTGGGTCCTTACAATATTAATTTTATAATGTGCAAATTCTGCATAATGAATGAAGACTTAGAATCACAAAGAAGATTTTGTAACAATCATGGGATCCATAGGCAATGCTCTATTTTATTTATGGTTGATTTTCTTCTTAATAGCCCAGTTAACAGAACTTAATGGTTCTTATTATTAGTATCTTTTTTCATTTTGATACTTTATTTTAATAAACAAAATCCACAAGTGGTCCCAAATAAAGGAATATCTAGTGATAGGAATTCAGTATAATGCACTAAAGTTCTATCAGAATGAAAACTTTGGCTATGTTATAATGGCAAGTCTGTAGATTTGCTCACTCTTAATGGTATATATAAGGCTTCAAGAGCCTTATATTCCCTCTTTTAAGTCTTAAAGTTCATTTCTATTCATGTCTGAGAAATTCACTTAAAAATTCATATAAATACTGTTGGTAATAAAAAGTTAATTCTGATACAGTACTTACTGTCCTTGTTTAAATTGTTTGCCATGGAAAGTAAGAATTTTCTTCCATGGCCTGGTCAATGAATTTGAGAACTGAAAATATTTTATTCAGACATGAGTTTGAAAAAAGTGTCATTTGCCTATTTCTAGTAATAGTATAGACCAGGCTGCTCAATCTTCTGGGGTTTTCACTTAGCATCTGTAAAACGAAGGTTTAAATAAACATTTGAAATCCTTTAGCTTTAAGATTCTGTGATTTGCAGATTGTTCCTATAAAGATATATTCTTTGTATTTGTATTGAAGTTTATTTTGAAGTTGTTGAACAATAGAAGTACTGACAAGGAAAACTATTATTTTGCTGGGAGGTTTCGCTCAGAAAATATTATATGCTTTTTTTTGCAACGTGTAGTGTATGGAAATATCAGATCTTCTTAAATAGTTTCTTTAAAAGTTGATCTGCTAAAATGATTTCTGGATATAGTTGTTCCCAACAATGGGTTTTGATTCGAAATGTTTGAAGTAAGTAAGTTTGAATTTGTTCAAATGGCAACCTAGTGTTGGGCTTAGTGATGTGAAAACAGACTTTTGGATGAAATAGATAAGAATTTGCATCCTACTCTAGACAGTTACTGTGATAAGTTGGTCAGGTTATTTGATTTCCTTGGGTCTCAGTTTCATTGTTTGTAAAGTGAGTATTCTAATACTCATAGATTATTCCCATAGAAATATGTTTAAATGCAAATTATCTGCAAACATAATAAAAGGATCCTGTAAAAACATTCACAATGAATTAATGATTTTTTTTAACACTTTACATTTTGTCAGCTCTCTTCTAAATTTCAAACCATTACTTAACCAAAAATGTTGACTGAGATATTAAAAGTCAACTTGGAAAGTTTTCCCATGTTTAAATGTATCTCTTTAAAAATATTTTTTTTCTAGTTAATTGCAGATTAGTTTGCTTCTTGAACTGTTAAGTCTTACTATGTAGTAACATGTACCTGAATGTTACAAATTTATCTTAGAACATGTGGCCATTGCATTTCCTTATAAATATATCTACACATTGAAACAATAGTGAACTCTCCAATTGCTATGCTTAAATGCTCTCCTTTCAGTAGCACGGGCTGGTCTTGAGCTCACTGATTAGCCCAGGTTGGACTCCTACTTATAATCCTCCTGCCTTAGTCTACAGAGTGGTAGGAATTAGTTCAAATTATAGACATGGGCAACCATGCCTGGTAGACAGTTTAACCCCCTCCCCCCCAAGTCCTAGGGATTGAACTTTGGACCTGAGCACTGTTCCTAAGCTTTTGTGCTTAAGGCTAGTATTCTACCACTTGAGTCACAGCTCCTACTGCCAGCTTTTTAGGGTTAAATGAAGAGTCTCAAGGACATTTCTGCCTGGGCTGGCTTCCAACCATGATTCTCAGATCTCAGCCTCCTGAGTAGCTAGGATAACGATTGTGAGCCACTAGACTCCTGGCTAAAAACTTTTATTTACTCAGTTGTCAGCTAAAACATAAAGTAATGGCTCCATGGTTCTTGATGAGGAAGTCAAGAAGTATAACACATTTTGTATATTAGTTTTTTTTGTTTTTTTTAAAATAGAATAATCTTTATCTAAATAAAGTGAAATGACACTTTGTAGAATAGCATTTCAGTCTGAAATGAAGATGCACACCTAGGATTTTTATATTTTAGATCTGTAATTTAGCAAGATGTATTGAATTCTCCAAGTGATTATTCAGCTTGTGGAAGATTATATTCATTTTACCTTCAGGAAACTTCTTATAGGCATATAAAGGTATTCCTACACATTTGCAATGTATTAGCAGATAGTTGCCTAGAACTGATATTGTCAAAAAGAAAACTATGGAGTTAATATTCACATAAAAGTTCTTGTCAAAAAAGTTGTACCCCACCTGTTTGATTGTTGGAAACATTTGTTTCAGTTAACACACTGCATATTACTAGTACAGCAACCACTAATAGAGTAACGTAATTACAGACTTCAAAACAAGAACTTTATTAAAATATGTGTTATTTCTTGGGATTGTTAGCAAATGTGATTAACATTACTATAGATATAAGATTTTATAGTTGTGGATGATTAGCACTGCTTCTGGATGTGTATAGTGAGTTTGAGACCCAACAGACCTCATATATATGTCTCCTGCATCTCACCTGGGTGTACATCCACTCCCCTACTCAACTCATTAGGGAGTCTTTCTCTCCAAGAAAGTTCATATAGGATTTTATCTTCTCTAGCTCATTGGACTTCTACTTTGGTCCCCTTGTTGTCTGAATTACTAGAATGAAAATGGTCTACCATGTTGTTCCCAATAATCTTACATGGGAAGACAAGTATTCAGCGGTGCCTTCTGGAAATGATGACTAGAATGCTAAAAATCTTGTAAGGGAATGGGAAGCATCAACTCTTAACTTTGATGTTTATTATTAGTCTAAGAGGCAATTACCTGAGCACTTAGTTACATTCTGAATGCCACTTCTGCTTATTAATTTGCTATTTCTTTGAAAAAACTTGTTTATACTCCCAAATTTACTTTGATTCTTCCCTTCTTTCTTTCTTTCTTCCTTTCTTTCTTTCTTTCTTTCTTTCTTTCTTTCTTTCTTTCTTTCTTTCTTTCTGTCTTTCTCTTTCTCTCTCTCTCTCTCTCTCTCTCTCTCTCTCTCTCTCTCTCTCTCTCTCTCTCTCTCTCTCTCTCTCTTTTTTGTGTGTGTGTGCTTGAACTCAGGGTCTGAGCACTGTCCCTGAACTCTTTTTGCTCAAGACTTTACCACTTTGAGCCACAGCTCTACTTCCAGTTTTTGAGTGGTTAATTGGAGATAAGAGTCTCATGGAGACTTTTCTTTCCTGGGCTGGCTTCAAGCTGTGATCCTCAGGTCTCAGCCTCCTGAGTAACTAGAATTATAGATACCTGGCTTCACTTATCACTTTTAAAAAATAGTTAGTTTGAGATAAGAATCTCCTGAGTTTTCCTACCCAGGCTGGCTTTGAACAGTGATCCTCAGATCTTAGCCTCCTGAGTAGCTAGGATTATAGGTGTGAGCCACTGACACCTGGCTTGATTTCTTTATTGTCTCAAATTTGATGACTTTTTAAATGCTAGCCATCTTCAAGAACTTTGGTATTCGTTTTATTGTTAATAAAACAGGTATTTAGCAGCATATTTATCATTAATTTAGAAAGCCTACTCCATTCATTCATTTTTGTACTCATTCATGCTTTCAAGTACTGTTTTGTGCTTTCCGTATGCTGATGGATATTCTGAGCATCAATGACTCAGAAACAAAATGAATAAAAATTTCTGCATTCTTGAAGCTTTTATTAGTGACAATAAAAAGTTAGATATTTCTATTGAGAAAAGTAAAGCAGGAAAGGCAGACAAGAAGGAGGGGAGGGGAGGCTGCTATATTCAATAGGATGGCCAGGAATGACCTCATGGGAGAGGTGATACTGAAGATTGATATGAAGGAAGCACAAGAATGGGCTATGTGATATCAGAGAGAAGAGAACTAGGCAGAGGGAATGATAACAGCCTGACTTGGCAAGGGAAAGCTAAGAGATAGGGGTGGAAGATGAGGTCAGAGGGGAAATAGTAATGTAGTGGGCAGATAGCAAGGGTCTTTGAAGGCCAAGACTTTGTACTTTACACCAAAGGAGAGAGAATAACACCGAAGGGTTTTCAACTCATGTAGTAACAGGATGATTCGGGAGTCTGGCTTGGAACTGGATTGAGCAAAGGAGGGCAAATACAGAAACAGGAAGCCCCTTGGGAAACGTGCATTTATTCCCGTGGGACATGATGGACAAGGGAAAAAGAAGCATGAAAGTAGTGGGAAAGAGTCCAATTTTGTATATCGTTTGGAGTTTAAAGTTGGAGGATTTTCTGGAGGGTTGGATAGGGAGTATGAGAAGAAGGGAGGAGTCATATCCAATTCTGAGATTTTTTTTCCTTTTTTTTTTTTTTTTAACCTGAGCTCCTGGAAGTGCTTTTAACTGAGATGAGAAAATAGGCTTGTAGCAGGGACCACTAGAAGCTAAGTTTGGACACATCAAGATTAAGTATGATACTTTCTAAGCACCTAACCAATTTGATTCACAGGGTGGATTTTCAGGAAAGTAATCTAGTGCTATACACTTGTGAGGTGGAATTAAATGCTATTTAAAGTCACTCAACTAGCTGAAATCGCCAAAGGAGTGAGAGTAGAAAGAAGAGAGGTTGTATCCAGGCTTCCAAGATTAGCAGAGGGAGGCTGAGGTGGACGAGTAAAGAATAATCACAAGGGCCTCTTACAAGGGAAGCTCAGTGAAGAAAGTGGCCAGAGAAAGACAAGATCTTCCTCTCTGTCAAGTGCTGCTCTACTGCTGATAGATCTGAGACACAAAAATTGAAAATACATCTTCACGTTTAGGCATTGTAGAGGTCATGTTCTTCACTTTGGTATTCTTGGTTAGATAAGTTCTGGTGAGTGATGAGAGATTGCATCTTTCCCTTAAATTGTGCAATCCATTACCTACCTTTGAAAAAAATCCCATCTCTTCTATTTAAAAAAATTGTCAGGACTTTCTAACCGATAGAAATAATTTCAAATATTAAGCCTCATAGTAGCAGCCTCAGAGAGATGAGATGATAATGCCTATGTTTTTATCTTGCAGAAGAAGAAATGGAGACCCAGAAATGTGGTTTGTCAGAATCAACCAAGTATAAGATAGAGTTGTTTTCAAACTGTTAGGAGGAGATAGCATTGATAAAGCCAGTCACAATAATCATGTAATAGATGTGATCATCGTGGTGTCCAGACTGAGAGAAGGAAAAGTCGGGAAGACTTACTTGAGATGGGATTAATAAGACATAGTTTGTTTTACATTTAATAGCCCAGGCTAACATTGAACTCTGAATCCTTCTTGAGGAAGAAGATAGGTAGAACGATCTTCTGTTATTTTTTTCTTTAACCCTCTCCCCATTTTTTTTTAGTGATATTGGGCAGAGACCCAGGATTTCACATATTCTAGACAAATACTTTACCACTGAGCTACATTTTCTAGTCCCCAAAAGATGCACAGCATTTGACATATCATCAAATCATAGCACTCAGGAGGCAAAGGTAGGTGGTTCATAAGTTTAAGGCCAGCCTGCGCTACAAGATCTTATCTCAAAAACTACCCTATTCCCTCCCCCCCCCCACTGCAAAGAAATGACAGAAAAGATAAGAAGAATATTCTGGGAATTTTGAAAATATAATATGCTAAAGCATGGAGAGATGAGACAACATGGAGATGATAACTGTATTATATTCTGGATATTTCAGCCATTTGATTCATGTTGAATATGAAAGGGAATTGGGTAAGAGTCCTGAGTGATGAGTGATAATTCAACCTAGGTTTATTTTTTTTATCAGATACATTCTTAAATGTACCTCAGAGCCCATAAGGTAGTTATATATGAGCTTGTTTGAAATGCCTGAATATATTTACCACACAATTCATATTTTTGTAATTCTACTCTTAAAAAAAGAAATTAGAGCTAAATTTAAATGAGTGGTACTGGTCTATATCAATTGGAATGCTTTTAGCCTTAAAAAGACATTACCCCATTAAGCATGGCTCAAATAGTAAGGGTTTTCTGGACATAGTAGCACTCGCCTATAATCCATTATTGAGGAAGATGAGAGAGGAGAATCACAAGTTTGAAGTCAACCCTGGCTAGGCTCCAAAATAAGTGACTCCAAATAAGTGAATATATACATATATAAAGGATTTTTATCTTAGTTTTGGGTATTCTACTAAAGAATTCACAGTAGGGCCATTCCAGAATTAACTAATTTAGATGCTCTGCAACCTAAGCTAAAAACAGTGAATCTTTGTCTTAGATGTATGTATTTTTAAGCATATAACTCAGTGATTCTAAGAGAGGGTGTACAAAACTGTACAACCATCTGTCACTCGTTCTAGGCCCTTTTACAATAAGATCCCTGGGGCTCCTTTGTAATCCCTTATTTTGTTCCTACCTGCCAGCCCTAGTCTCCCTCCTGTCTCTGTAGATTTGTTTTTCAGGACATTTCACAGATTCTTTGAGTTTGGTAGTCTTTTGTGTGGCTGTTTTTGTCCCATCAAGCACATGAGATCTATACCTATGGTAGCATACACAGTACTTTGCTGTTTCTTATTGATAAGTAGCATTGCATTGTGTAGTCATTCTATCTACCAGTGGCCATGAGTTATCCCCTGCTTTTTTATTAAAAGCTCTCATCAACAGTACTGCTATAAACATTTATGCATAACTCTTTGCATGGGCATATATTCTCATTTCCCTTGGGTAGATACTTAGGAATTGAACTGGTGAATTTGTATGCTAATTAGCTTTTATGAAATCACTTGTTTAATAAGTAGGTGATACCATGGTACAGGTTTGAGGTTGCTACCAGCAATGTCTGAAGGTTCCAGTTTTTCCACATATTGGCATTTTCTATGTCAATTTACCACACAAGTCCTAAGTAGACTTCTCATTATAAGGATAGTTACCCAGGATTTTTTTTTTTAAAGGTCACTGGCAAGGGGCGCTTAGATTGAGTAACTCTTGGGCCTAGGAAGGAGTCCATAATGCTAATCCATGCCCACTATCAGAACAGAATTGAATGGGTATAGCTCCTGACAAGGTGATTAGCCATCCACACTAGTTCCAGTGCCAGGGTAAGGATGTGCTATTGCTTTAAACATATAATATAGTGCCAAAGGCTCCATATATGTAACAATCATCATTTATAAAGTTTTCCATGTTGATCTCCAGTGGCTCATGCATATAATCCTAGCTACTTAGGAGGCTGAGATCGGAGGATCACAGTTCAAAGCCAACCCAGGCAGAAAGTCCATGAGACTCTTCTCTCCAATAAACTACCTAAGAAAGCCCAAAGTAGATCTGTAGTTTAAGTGATAGAGTTCTATCTTTGAGCAAAAGAAGCCCAGAGACAGTGCCCAGGCCCTGAATTCAAGCCCCAGGACTAGAACCAAATTTAAAAAAACAATCAAAAACAAAAAACCCAAAATGGCAACAAGTTATCCATAAACTCAAATCCATCAAAAAATATTCTCTGCTAATCTCATTAAGGACGTCTGGAGATTTACATGCATACGTTCACACTAGCATAGCTTTGCTTTGTGGCACCCGGGCAGTGGCTAAGCTCCAACATTCCTGTCCTATGAGGCAGCGGGTAACTATTTTGGCATCTCAGAAATAGTTTCTCGTAATCTTGATTAAGTGTAAGCAAACAGCCACCAAATCCTTGGCCCAGGATAAAGATTATTTAGACAAGGTTAATTATTGGGCAACTTGGCAGCAACTTGAGAGAAATTATTTGAGTTTGGATGAAAACAAAAAGAGAAATGCATCTATAGTTCCCATTCCTTTGTCATTTTCCTCCTAAATTATTTTTATTTTGAGGTATAAAGGGAGGTAAATCTATGTGGAAGATATTAATGATCTGTTGGTTTTTGTACTGGAAAATTGAGAACACGTGGATCAAGATGTTGGACCAATGTAATGATGGTTCAAGTGATATATGCATACAATCTTCTGAAGACCGGAAGCCAAAAATCTGCATAACTAGAATGCTTCAAGAAGTCATTGTGATCATTTATGCAAAGTTGCACATCATTGTGGGGAATTGCTTTTTAAAGTGGATTTTGTGACACTCTTGTTCTTAAAAAATTTAGGGTAGACCAGGCACTGGTAATC
>NW_027205685.1:0-13224 GCF_024711535.1 Dipodomys merriami
TAGGGTTAGGGTGATGGTTAGGGTTAGGGTTAGGGTGAGGGTTAGGGTTTGTGTTTGGGTTAGAGTTAGGTTTAGGGTGAGGGTGAGGTTTAGGGTTAGAGTTAGATTTAGGGTGAGGGTTAGGTTGAGGGTTAGGGTTAGGATTAGTGTTAGGGTTAGGGTTAGGGTGAAAATTTGAGGGAGGGTTAGGGTTAGGGAAAGGTTTAGGATTAGTGTTAGTGTGAGGGTGAGTGTGTGTGTTAGCGTTAGGTTTAGGGTTAGGTTTAGGGTTAGGCTGAGGTTGAGGTTGAGGGTGAGGGTTAGGCTTAGGTTGAGGGTAAGGGTTAGGGTTAGGGGGAGGGGGAGGTTTAGGGTTAGAGTTAAGGTTAGGGTGAGGCTGAGGGTTAGGGTTAGGGTTAGGGTTAGTGTTTGGGTTAGGGTTAAGGTGAGGGTTAGAGTGAGGGTGAGGGTTAGGCTTAGGGTTAGGATTAGGATTAGGG
This sequence comes from Dipodomys merriami, assembly GCF_024711535.1. Classification (NCBI taxonomy): domain Eukaryota; kingdom Metazoa; phylum Chordata; class Mammalia; order Rodentia; family Heteromyidae; genus Dipodomys; species Dipodomys merriami. The sequence continues at coordinate 480 of NW_027205685.1, forward strand.
TTAGGCTTAGGGTGAGTGTGAGGGTTAGAGTTAGGGTTAGGATTAGACTTAGGCTTAGGCTGAGGGTGAAGGTGAGTTTGAGGGTTAGGGTTAGGGTGAGGGTTAAGTTTAGGTTTTATGTGAGAGTTAGGGTACGGGTTAAATTTAGGGTTAGGGTGAGGGTTAAGGTAAGGGTTACGGTGAGGTTGAGAGTGAGGGTTAGGTTGAGCATTAGGTTTAAGTTTAGGGTTAGGGTGATGGTGAGGGTGAGGGTTAGGGTTAGTGTTAGGGTGAGGGTTAGGATGAGGGTTAGGTTTAGAATTAGGGTTAGGGTGAGGGCTAGGTTGAGGTTGAGGTTTAGGGTTAGGGTTGTGGTGAGGTTTAAGGGTTAGTGTTATGGTTAGGTTTAGGGTGAGGGTGAGCTTTAGGGTTAGAGTTAGGTTTAGGTTGAGGCTGATTGTGAGGGCTAGGGTTAGGGTTCGTGTTAGAGTTAGGTTTAGGATGAGGGTTAGTGTGAGGGTGAGGGTTAGGCTTAGGGTTAGGATTAGGATTAGGATAAGAGTTAGGGTGATTGTTTGGGTTAGAGTTAGGGTTAGGTTTAGGCTTAGGGTTAGGCTGAGGGTGAGGTTCAGGGTTAGGGTGAGGGTTAGGATTAAAGTTAGGGTGAGAGTTAGGGTTTGTGTTAAGTTTAGGGATTGGATGAGCGTTAGAGTTAGTGTTACCTTGAGTTTGAGGGTTAGGGTTAGGTTGAGGGTTAGGGTTAGGTTTAGGGTTAGGGTGTGAATTAGTGTTAGGTTTAGGCTGAGGATTAAGAGGAGAATTAGGGTTAGGATTAGGGTTAGGGTGAGGTCTAGGTTGAGGGTGAGGGTTAGGGTTAGTGTTAGGGTGAGGTTCAGGGTTAGGTTTAGGGTTAGGGTGACGGTTTGGATGAGGGTAAAGGTTATGGTGAGGGTGAGGGTTAGGGTCATGGTTAGGATTAGGGTTAGGGTGAGGGTGTGTGTTAGGATTAGTGTTATGGTTATGGTTAGGGTTAGGTTAAGGGTTAGGATTAGTGTTATTGTTAGGTTTAGAGTTAGGGTTAAAGTGAGGGTGAGTGTGAGGGTTATGGTTAGGGTGAGGGTGAGGTTTAGGGTTAGGGGTAGGACTGGGTTAGGGTGAGGGTGAGGTTATGTTTAGATTTAAGCTTAGGGGGAGGGTTAGTTCGTGGGTTAGGGTTAGGGTTTGTGTTAGGGTTAAGGTTAGGGTGGGGGTTAGGTTGAGGTTAAGGGTTAGAGGTAGAGTTAGGTTTAGGATTAGGGTTAGGTTGAACGTGAGTGTGAGTGTTAGGGTTAGGGTTAGGCTGAGGGTGAGTGTGGGCTTGAGGATTATGGTTAGGGTGATGGTTATGTTTAGGGTTAGGGTGAGGGTTAGGATGACGGTTAGTGTTAGGATTAGGGTTATGGTGAAGGCTAGGGAGAGGGTGAGGTTTAGGGTAAGGGTTAGGCTTAGGCTTAGGGTTAGGCTGAGCTTGAGGTTGAGGGTGAGGGTTAGGGATAGGGTGATGTTTAGGTTTACGGCTAGGGTTAGGGTTAGGATGAGGTTTAGGGTTTGGGGGAGGGTAAGGGTGAGGATGATGGTAAGGGTAAAAGTGAGGTTTAGGCTGAGGGTGAGGTTTAAGATAAGTGTGTGGGTTAGGGTTAAGTTTAGGGTTATGGTAAGGGTTATGTGAGGGTTAGATTGAGGATTAGGGTTAGGGTTAGGGTGAGGCTTAGTGTGAGGATGACGCTTTGGGTTAGGGTGAGGGTGAGGATTAGAATTAGGGTTAGGGTGAAGGCTAGGGTGAGGGTGAGGTTTAGGGTTAGGGTGAGGTTTAGTGTTTGGGTTAGGGTTAGAGTGAGGGTTAGGTTGAGGGGGAGGATTAGGGTTAGATTTAAGTTTAGTGTTAGTGTTAGGGTCAGGATGAAGGTTAGCGTTAGGGTTATAGTGTGAGTGAGGTTTAGTGTTAGAATTAGGGTTAGGTTGAGGCTGAGTGTGAGGGTTAGTTTCAGGGTTAGTTTTAGGGTTAGGGTGAGGTTTGTGGTGAGGGTGAGGTTTAGGGCTAGGGTTAGGATTAGCATTAGGTTTAGGGTTAGGGTGATTGTGAGGGTTAGGATTAGGGTTAGGGTTATCCTTAGGTTTAGGCTGAGGGTGAGGGTGAGGGTTAGGTTTAGGGTGAGCTTAGGGTTAGGGTTAGGGTGAGGTTTAGTGTTAGATTTAGGGTTAGGGTGATAGTGAGGTTTAGGGGTAGAGTTAGGTTTAGGGTGAGGGTGAGTGTGAGGGTTAGGATTAGGGTTAATGTTAAGCATAGGTTTAGGATGAGGGTGAGGGTGAGTCTTAGGGTTAAGGTTAGGATGAGGTTTAGGTTTAGGGTTAGGGTTAGAATTAGTGTTAGGGTGAGAGTGAGATTTAGGTTTAGAGTTAGGGTTAGGGTTAGGAATAGGGTTAGGTTGAGAGGTAGGTTTAGGGTTAGGGTTAGGCTTAGGATTAGTCTGAGCATGAGGGTGAGGGTTAGGGTTAGGTTTAGGGTGATGGTTCGGGTGAGGTTTAGTGTTATTGATAGGGTTAGGGTTAGAGTTACGGTGAGGGTGAGGGTGCGGGTGAGGGTTAGGTTTAGGGTTAGGGTGGGGTTTATGGGTAAGGTTAGGGTTAGGGTTAGGGTGAGGGTTAGGGTTAGGATTATGGTTAGGGTGAGGGCTAGGGTGAGGTTGAGGGTTAGGGTTAGGTTTAGGCTTAGGCGTGGGGTTAGTCTGAGGGTGAGGTTGAGGGTGAAGGATAGGGTTAGTGTGATGGTTAGGGTTATGGTTAGGGTGAGGGTAAGGATTAGGGTTAGTATTAGGGTGAGGGTTAGGGTGTGGGTATTGGTAAGCATAAAGGTCAGGATTAGGCTGAGGCTTAGGGTTAAGATAAGGTTGAGGGCAAGTGTTAGGATGAAGGTTAGGTTTAGGGTGATTGTTATGGTTAGGGTGAGGGTAAGAGTTAGGGTTACGGTTATTGTTAGGGTTAGGATTAGGGTTACCCTTACAGTGAGGTTGAGGGTAAGGGTTAGGTTTAGGGTGAGGTTTAGGGTTAGGGTTATGGTTAGAGTTTGAGTTAGGTTTAGGATTAGGGTTAGGGTGAAGGCAAGGGTGAGGGTGAGGGTTAGGGTTAGGGTTAGGATTAGCATTAGGGTGATGGTGAGTGTGTGTGTTAGGTTTAGGTTTAGGGTTAGGCTTAGGGTTAGCTAAGGGTGAGGTTAAGGATGAGGGTTAGGGTTAGGGTGAGGGTTAGGGTTAGGGTTAGGTTGAGGGTGAGTGTGTGGGTTAGGGTTAGGTTTAGGGTTAGGCTTAGGGTTAGACTTCGGGTAAGGTTAGGGGTGAGGTTTAGGGTTAGTTTGAGGGTTAGGTTTAGGGTTAGGGTGAGGGTTAGGATGAGGGTTAAGGTTCGGATTAGGGTTAGGGTGAAGGCTAGGTTGTGGGTGAGTTTTAGGGTTAGGGTGAGGGTTAGGGTGAGGGTTAGGGTGAGGGTCAGGTTTCGGGTTAGATTTAGGGTTAGGGTGAGGTATAGGGTGAGATTTAAGGTTAGGATTAGTGTTAGGGTTAGGGTGAGGGTGAGGGTTAGTGTTAGGACGAGGTTTAGGTTTAGGGTGAGAGTTAGGGTTAGGGTTACGTTGGGGTCAGGTTTAGGGTTATGTTGAGGGTTAGAATTAGGTTTAGGGTTAGGGTTAGGGTTAGGGCGAGGTTTTGGATGAGGTTTAAGGTTACAATTAGGTTTAGGGTGAGTGCTAGGGTGAGGTTGAGGGTTATTTTTAGGGTTATGTTGAGGTTTAGGGTTAGGGTTAGGGTTAGTGTTACGGTGAGGGTGAATGTTCGATAAGGGTGAGTGTTAGGGTTAGGGTTAGGGTGAGGGTGAGGTTAGGATTAGGGTTAGTGTTAGAGTTACAGTGAGGGTTAGGTTGAGGGTAAGGATTAGGTTTAGGTTGAGGTTTAGGGTTAGGGTTAGGGTTAGGGTGAGGGTGACGTTTAGGGTTAGAGTTAGGGTTAGGGGGAGGTTCAGGGTGAGCATTAGGGTTAGGGTTAGGGTTAGGGTTAGGGTGAGTGTTAGACTGAGGTTTAATTTTAGGAATAGGGTTAGGTTTAGGATTAGGTTTACAGTGAGGGTGAGTGAGAGGGTTAAGGTTAGGGTTCGGCTTAGGGTTAGGGATAGGCTAAGGATATGGGTATGGATGAGGATTAGGTTTAGAAAGATGGTTAGGTTTATGGTTAGGTTAAGTGTTAGGATGAGGTTTAGGGTTAGGGTGAGGGTGAGGGTTAGGGTTAGGCCAAGGCTTAGGCTTAGGTTTAGGCTGAGGCTGAGGGTGAGTGTGAGGGTTAGGGTTAGGGTGATGGTTGGGGTTACCGTCAGGGTGAGGGTTAGGATGAGGATTAGTTTTAGGCTGAGGTTTAGTGTAAGGGTGATGGTAAGGGAAAAGGTGAGTGTTAGGCTGAGGGTGAGGTTAACGGTAAGGGTGAGTGTTAGGGTTAGGGTGAGGGTGAGCGTTAGATTGAGGATTACTGTTAGGGTTAGTGTGAGTTTTAGGATGAGGATGAAGGTTAGGGTTAGGTTGAGGGCTAGGTTGAGGTTGAGGGCTAGGGTTAGGGTGAATTTTAGGGTTAGGGTGATGGTTAGGGTTAGTGTGAGGGTTAGTGTTAGCGTGAGTGTTAGTGTTAGGGTGAGGGTAAATGTTAGGATGAGGGTTAGGTTTAGGGTGAGGGTTAGGGTTACGGTGAAGGTTATGCTTAGTATGAGGGTTAGGGTTAGGGTTAGGGTTATTGTTAGGGTTAGGGTTATTTTTACGGTGAGGGTGAGGGTGAGGGTGAGGGTGAGGGTTAGGGTTAGGATGAGGTTTAGGTTTAGGGTTAGGGTTAGAATTAGGGTTAGGGTGAGGGTGAGGTGTAGGTTTAGAGTTAGGTTTAGTGTTATTGTTGGGGTTAGGGTGATGTTTAGGGTTAGTGTTAGGCTTAGGCTTAGGCTTAGGCTTAGGCCGAGCATAAGGGTGATGGTTATGGTTAGGGTTAATGTGGGTTTTAAGGTTATGTTTAGGGTGAGTGTGAGGTTGAGGGTTACATATAGGGTTAGGGAGAGGGTTAGGGTGAGGTTTAGGGTTAGTGGTAGGGTGAGAGCAAGTGTTAGGGTGAGGGTTAGGAATAGGGTTAAGGTTATTCTTATTGTTAGGTTTAGGTTTACGGTTACAGTGAGGGTGAGGATGAGGGTTAGGGTTAGGGTTAGAGTGAGGTTTAGGGTTTGGGTTAATGTTAGAGTTGGGTTTAGGGTCAGGGTGAGGTTTAGGTTAGAGTTAGGATTAAGGTGAGGGTTAGGTTGAGGGTTAGGGTTAGTGTTCCTTTTAAGGTTAGGGTTAGGGTGAGAGTTAAGGGGAGGGTTAGAGTTAGGGTTAGGGTTAGGATTAGAGTTAGGGTGAGGGTGAGGCTTATGGTTAAATATAGTGTTGGGTTAGGATTAGAGTGAGGGTTAGGGTGAGGGTTAGGCTTAGGCTTAGGGTTTGGTTATGGGCTATGGTGAGGGTGAGTGTTAGGGTTAGGGTTAGGGTGAGTGTTAGGGTAAGGGTTACTCTTATTTTTAGGGTTATGGTTGGGGTTAGGATTAGGTTTAATATTAGGCAAGGGGTGAGGGTGAGGGTGAGGGTTAGGGTTAGGGTTAGGGTGAGGTTTAGGTTTAGAGTTAGTGTTAGGTTGAGGGTTAGTGTGAGGGTTAGGGTTAGGGTTAGTGTTACGGTTAGTGTTAGGGTTAGGGTGAGGGTCAGGGTTAATCTTTGGCTTAGGCTTAGGCTTAGGCCGAGCCTGAGGGTGAGGGTGAGGTTTAGGGTTAGCATTAGGGTTAGGATGAGGGTTAGAGTGAGGGTGAGGGTTAGGGTTAGCATTAGGGTGAGGTTTAGGGTTAGGTTCAGGGTTAGCATTATGGTGACGCTGAGAGTTAGGGTTAGGGTTAGGTTTAGGGTGAGGGTGAGGGTTAGTATTAGGGATAGGGTTAGAGTTACAGTGAGGGTGAGGGTGATGGTGAGGTTTAGGATCAGGGTTAGGGTGAGGTTTAGGTTTAGGGTTATGGTTAGGGTGAGGGTGTGGTTTAGGGTTAGAGATACTGTTAGGGGGAGATTTAGGGTGAGGGTTAGGGTTAGCGTTAGTGTTAGGGTTAGGGTTATGGTGAAGGTTAGGTTGAGGTATAATGCTAGGATTAGTGTTTGTTTTAGGATAAGTTTTACAGTGAGGGTGAGTGTGAGGGTTAGGGTTAGGGTTCGGCTTAGGCTTAGAGTTAGGTTGAGGGTATGGGTGTTGATGAGGATTAGGTTTAGGAAGATGGTTAGGGTTATGGTTAGGTTAAGGGTTAGGATGAGAGTTAGGGTTAGGATTAGGGTTAGGGTGAGGGCTAGGGTGAGGGTGAGGGTTAGGGTTAGGCTTAGACTTAGGCTTAGGATTAGGTTGAGGCTGAGGGTGAGGGTTAGGATTAGGGTGATGGTTGGGGTTACCATTAGGGTGAGGGATAGGATGAGGTTTAGATTTAGGGTGAGGGTGAGGTTGAGGGTCACAGTAAGGGTAAAGGTGAGGGTTAGGCTGAGCATTCGGGTTAGGGTAACGGTGAGGGTTAGGGTTAGGGTGAGGTTGAGGGTTAGATTGAGGATTAGTGTTATGGTTATTGTGAGTTTTAGGGTGGGGATGAGGGTTAGGGTTTGGTTGAGGGCTAGGTTCAGGTTGAGGTTTAGGGTTAGGGTGAGGTTTTGGGTTATTGTGAGGGTTAGGTTTAGTGTGAGGGTTAGTGTTAGGGTTAGGGTTAGTGTTAGGATGAGGGTAGGTGTTAGGGTGAGGGTTAGGATTAGGGTGAAGGTTATGGTTAGTATGAGGTTTAGGGTTAGTGTTAGTGTTATTGTTAGGTTTAGGGTTAGGGTTACAGTTACGGTGAGGGTGAGGGTGAGGGTGAGGTTTAGGATGAGGCTTAAGTTTAGGGTTAGGGTTAGTGTTAGGGTTAATTTGAGGGTGAGGTTTAGGTTTAGAGTTAGGTTTTGTGTTAGTGTTGGGGTTATGGTGAGTGTTAGGGTTAGGGTTAAGTTTAGGCTTAGGCTTAGGCTGAGCATGAGGGTGAGGTGTAGGGTTAGGGTTAGGGTGGGGTTTAGGGTTAGGGTTAGGGTGAGTGTGAGGGTGAGGTTGAGGGTTAGATATAACTTTAAGGGGGGGTTAGGGTGAGGGTTATGTTTAGGGTTATTTTTAGGGTTAGGGTGAGGGTCTGGGTTAGGTTGAAGTTTAGGGTTAGGGTTAGGGCTTGGGTTAGTGTGAGGGTTAATGTTAGGGTGAGGGTTAGTGTTAGGGTGAGGGTAAGTAATAGGGTGATGGTTTGGGTTAGGGTGAGGGTTATGGTTAGGGTGAGGGTTCGGAATAGGTTTAGGGTTATTGTTAGGTTTAGGTTTAGGGTTATGGTTACGGTGAGGGTGAGGATGAGTGTTAGGGTTAGGGTTAGGGTGAGGTTTAGGGTTTGGGTTAGGGTTAGAGTTAGGTTTAGCATGATGGTGAGGTTTAGGTTTAGAGTTAGGGTTAGGGTGACGGTTAAGTTGAGGTTTAGGGTTAGTGTTCGTGTTAAGGTTAGGGTTAGGGTGAGATTTAGGGGAAGGGTTATGTTTAGGGTTCGGATTAGTGTTAGGTTGAGGGTGAGTGTGTGTTAGGGATAGGTTTAGGGTTAGGTTTAGCGATAGGCTGAGGGTGAGGGTGAGGTTTAGGGTTAGGGTGAGGGTTAGGGTTAGGGTTAGGGTGAGCTTTAGTGTTAGTGTTAGGGTTAGAGTTAGTGTTAGGGTCAGGTTGAGGATTAGGGGTAGATTTAGGTTTAGTTTGAGGTTTAGGGTTAGGATTAGGGTTAGGGTGAGGGCTAGGGTGAGGATTATGGTGAGGGTTAGTTTTAGGAATAGTGTTAGGTTTAGGATTAGGTTTAGGGTAGAGTGAGTGTGAAGGTTAGGGTTAAGGTTAGGTTTGGGCTTAGGGTTAGGGTGAGTGTTCGGGTTAGAGTTTAGGTTAGGGTGGGGGTGATGCTGATAATGAGGGTTAGGTTTAGGGTTAGGATTAGGTTTAGGGCTAGGGTTAGTGTTAGGGTTAGGGTTTCGGTGAGGTTAGTCTGAGGGTTACGGTTAGGCTTAGGGTTAGGCTGAGGCTGAGGGTGGGGGTGAGGATTAGGGTTAAAGTGATGGTTAGGGTTAGGGTTAGTGTTAGGGTTAGGGTTAGGGTTAGAGTTATAGTGAGGTTGAGTGTGCCGGTGAGGGTTAGGGTTAGGGTTAGGGTCAGGGTTAGGCTGAGCGTGAGGTTTAGGGATAGATATAGGCTTAGGGTTAGGGTGAATTTTAGGGTTTGGGTTAGGATTAGTGTGAGGGTTAGTATTAGGGTTAGGGCTAGTTTTAGGGTGAGGGTAAGTGTTAGGGTGTGGTTTTGGGTTAGGGTGAGCATTATGGTTAGGGTGAGGGTAAGGATTAGTGTTAGGGTTATTGTTAGGGTCAGGTTTAGTTTTAGGCTGAGGGTGAGGGTGAGGTTTAGTTTTATGGTGAGGTTTAGGGTTTGGGTTATGGTTAGAGTTAGGTTTAGGGTGATGTTGAGGTTTAGGGTTAGAGGTAGGGTTATGGTGAAAGTTAGGTTGAGGGTTAAGGGTAGTATTAGTGTTAGGGTTAGGGTTAGGGTGAGAATTAGGGGGAGGGTAAGGTTTAGGTTTAGGATTAGGGTAATGGTGCGGGTAAATATTTGTGTTAGGGTTAGGTTTAGGGTTAGGCTTAGGGTTAGTCTGAGGGTGAGGTTGAGGGTGAGGGTTAGCATTAGGGTGAGGGTTAGGGTTAGGGCTACGGGGAGGGTTCGGATGAGGGTTAGGGTTAGGATTAGGTTTAGGGTGAGTGCTAGGGTGAGGGTGAGGATTAGGGTTAGGGTAGGGGGGAGGTTTAGGTTTAGGGTGAGGGTTAGGGTGAGGGTGGGGTTTAGGGTTACAGTTATGGTTAGGATTAGAGTGAAGGTGAGGTTTAGTGTTAGGGTTAGGGTTCAGGTGAGGGTTAGGGTGAGGGTGAGGGTAAGTTTTAGGGTTAGGATTAGGGTAATGGTGTGGGTGAATATTCGTGTTAGGGTTAGGTTTAGGGTTAGGCTTAGGGTTAGGCTGAGGGTGAGGTTGAGGGTGAGGGTTAGCATTAGGGTGAGGGTTAGGGTTAGGGCTAGGGGGAGGGTTAGGATTAGGGTTAGGGTGAGTTTTAGGGTGAGGGTGAGGATTAGGGTTAGGGTAGGGGGGAGGTTTAGGTTTAGGGTGAGGGTTAGGGTGAGGGTGGGGTTTAGGGTTACAGTTATGGTTAGGATTAGAGTGAAGGTGAGGGTTAGTGTTAGGGTTAGGGTTCAGGTGAGGGTTAGGGTGAGGGTGAGGGTTAGGTGTAGGGTTAGGATTAAGATTAAGGTTAGGTTAGAGTGAGGTTTAGTGTTAGGATTAGGATTAGGGTGAGGGCTAGGGTGAGGGTGAGGTTTAGGGTTTGGGTTTGGGTGATGTTTAGGGTTAGGTTTAGAGTTAGGGTGGGGGAAGGGGGAGGTTTAGGGTTAGAGTTAGGGTTAGAGTGAGGCTGAGGGTGAGGGTTAGGGTTAGGGTTAGTGTTAGAGTTAGGTTTAGGGTGAGGGTTAAGGTGCAGGAGAGGGTTAGGCTTAGGGTTAGGATTAGGATTAGGGTGAGGGTTAGGGTGAGTGTGAGGGTTAGGGTTAAGGTGAGGATAAGCTTTAGGGTGTGGGTTAGGGTTAGGGTGAAGGATATGGTTACGATGAGGTATAGGGTTAGGGTTAGGGTTATTGTAAGGGTTAGGGTTAGGGTTATGGTTACTGTGATGGTGAGGGTGAGTGTTAGGATTAGGGTTAGGGTCAGGTTTAGGTTTAGGGTTAGGGTTAGGTTTAGTGTTAGGTTTAGGTTTAGGTTTAGGGTTAGGTTGAGGGTGAGGGTTAGGGTTATTTTTAGTGTTATGGTTTGGGTTAAGTTTGCTGTGAATGTGAGGCTGAGGTTGAGGGTTATGGTTAGGTTTAGGGTGAGGTTTAGGGTGAGGGTGAGGGTTAGTGTTAAGGTTAGGATTAGGTCTAGGGTTAAGGTGACTGTGAGTGTGTGGGTTAAGTTTAGGGTTCAGGTTAGGATTAGAGTTAGGCTGAGGGTGAGGTTGAAGGTTAGGGTTCGGTTGATGTTTGGGGTTAGGGTTAGAGTTAGAGTTAGGGTGAGGGTTAGGCTTAGGCTTAGGTTTAGGGTGTGGGCTAGGGTGAGGTTTAGGGGTAGGGGTAGGATTAGGATTAGGGTGAGTGTTAGGGTTATTGTTAGTGTTATGATTTGGGTTATGTTTGCTTTGAATGTGAGGCTGAGGTAGAGGGTTATGATTATGGTTATGGTTAGGGTTAGTGTTAGGGTAATGGTGAGGGTTAGGGTTAGGGTGAGGGTAAGGGTTAGATTGAGGATTAGTGTTAGGGTTAGTGTGAGGTTTAGGGTGAGGGTTAGTGCTATGGTTAGGATTAGGGTTAGGGTGAGGGTGTGTGGTAGGATTAGGTTTAGGGTTAGGGTTAGGTTTAGGTTTAGGATTAGTGTTATTGTTAGGGTTCGAGTTAGAGTTAAAGTGAGGCTGAAGGTGAGGGTGAGGTTTAGGGGTAGGGTTAGGGTGAGGGTTAGGTTAAGGTTTAGGGTTAGCATGAGGGCTAGGCTGAGGGTTAATGTGAAGGATAGGTTTAGGGATAGGGTTAGGTTTAATATTATGGTTATGGTGAGGGTGAGTGTGAGGGTTAGGTTTAGGGTTAGGTTTAGGGTTAGGGTGAGGGTTAGGGTTAGGGTTTGGGATAGGGTGAGGGTGAAGCTGAGGATTAGGTTTTGGTTCAGGGTTAGGGTTTGGGTTAGGGTTAGGGTTAAGGTGATGGTTAGGGCTAGGGTTTCTTTAGGCTTAGGGTTAGGCTGAGGGTGAGGGTTTGGGTGAGGATTAGGGTTTGACTTAGGGTGAAGGTAAGGGTGAGGATTAGGGTGAGTTTTAGTGTTATGGTTAGGTTTAGAGTTACGGTGAGTTTGTTGGTTAGGGTTAGGTTTAGGTTTAGGGTTATTGTTATGTTTAGGGTTAGAGTTAAGTTGAGAGTAAGGGTGAGGGTGAGGATTCGGTTTAGGGTTAGGGCGAGGTTTAGGTTCAGGGTTAGGGTTAGTGTGAGGGTTAAGGTTAGGGTTAGGGTGAGGTTTAGGATGAGGTTTAGGGTTAGGATTCGGGTCAGTTTGAGGGCTAGGGTGAGGGTTAATGTGAGGGTTAGGTTTAGGGATAGGTATAGGTTTAGGATTAGGGTTCGGGTGAGGGTGAGTGTGAGGGTTAGGGTTAGGGTTAGGCTTAGGGTTAGGGTGAGGGTTAGGGTTATTGTTTGGGTTACGGTGACATTGAGGTTGAGGATTAGGGTTACAGTTAGGGTAAGGGTTAGGTTTAGGTTTGGGGTTAGGGTTAGTGTTTCGGTTAGGGTTATGGTTAAGGTTAAGTTTTGGGTTACGATGAGGGTTAGGGTTAGTGTTAGGGTTAGGCTTAGGGTTAGGTTGAGGGTGAGGTTGGGGTTGAGGATTAGGCAAGGGTTAGGGTTAGGGTTAGGGTTAGTGTTAGGATTAGGTTGAGTGTCGGTTTAGGCTTAGGGTTTGGATTAGGATTAGGGTTAGGCTTAGGTTGAGTGTGAGGGTTAGGGTTATGGTTAGGATTAGGCTTAGGCTTGGGCTGAGGCTGATGGTGATGGTGAGGATTAGGGTTAGGGTGAGGGTTAGGGTTAGGTTTAGAGTGAGCGTTAGGGTTCGGGTTAAATTTAGGGTTAGGGTAAGGGTTAGGGTAAGGGTTATGGTGAGGGTGAGGTTTAGAGTTAGTTTGAGAGTTTGGTTTAGGCTTAGGGTGATGGTAAGGATGAGGGTTAGGGTTAGTGACAGGATGAGGTTTAGGATGAGGTTTAGGGTTGGGATTATTGTTAGGGTGAGGGCTAGGGGGAGGGTGAGCTTTAGGGTTAGGGTTGTGGTGAGTTTTAGGGTTAGGGTTATGGTTAGGTTTAGGGTGAGGGTGAGGTTTAGGGTTTGAATTAGGGTTAGGTTGAAGCTGATTTTGAGGTTTAGGGTCAGGGTTAGTGTTAAGTTTAGGGTGAGGGTTAGGAGGAGAATTAGGGTTAAGATTAGGGTTAGGGTGAGGGTTTGGATGAGGGTTAAGGTTATGGTGAGGGTGAGGGTTAGGGTAATGGTTAGGATTAGGGTTAGGGTGAGGGTGTGTTTTAGGATTAGGGTTAGGGTTAGGCTTAGGGTTAGATTTAGGTTTAGGATTAGTGTTATTGTTAGGGTTAGAGTTAGAGTTAAATTGAGGGTGAGGGTGAGGGTGAGGCTTAGGGTTAGTGTTAGGGTGAGGTTTAGGGTTAGGGTTAGGATTAGGTTTAGGGTGAGTGTCAGGTTTATGTTTATATTTAGAGTTGGGGGAGGGTTAGTTCGTGGGTTAGGTTTAGGTTTAGTGTTAGCGTTAAGGTTAGGGGTAGGTTAGGTTTATGATTAGTGTTAGGGTGAGGGTGAGGGTTAGGGTTATTTTTAGGCTTAGGTTTTGGGTTACAGTTATGGTGACAGTGAGGGTGAGGGTTAAGGTTAGCTATAGAGTTAGGGTTAGGTTGAGGCTTACGTTGAGGGTTAGGGTTAGGGTGAGGGTTAAGGTTAGAGTTTACCTGAGGGTTAGCATAAGTTTTAGGATTAGGATTAGCGTTAGGGTGAGGGCTAGGCTGAA
>NW_027205686.1:0-13219 GCF_024711535.1 Dipodomys merriami
AATCACTCACAGGAGAACAGGCTCTTTTTCTGAGCACACCTAATGCTATTGTTTTCAATTTTGATGGCTGATTTGAGCATACAGTGACAAGCAGATGACAAAAAACACTCAAGAGTTAGATACAAGCTGGGCACTGGTGACTCACACCTGTAAATGTAGCTACTCAAGAGGCTGAGATCTGGGAACTGTGTTTCAAAGCCAGACTGGACAGGAAAGTCTGTGAGATTTATATCATCTCGAATTAACAATCAGAAAAACTGAATCAAAGAGGTAGAGTGGGGGCTGGGAAGGTGGCTCAGTGGTAGAGCACTTGCCTTGCATGCATGAGGCCCTGGGTTCGATTCCTCAACACCATATAAGCAAAAAGAAAAAAAGCCAGAAGTGGTGTTGTGGCTCAAGTGGTAGAGTGCTAGCCTTGAGCTGAAGAGCTGAGGGACAGTGCCCAGGCCCAGAGTTCAGGCCGCATGACCCGACCAAAAAAACCCAAAAGAGGTAGAGTGCTACCCTTGAGCAAAAAAGCTCAAGGGACAGCACCCATGAGTGGCAACAACAACAACAACAACCAAAAGAGAACTTGTTAGGGGAACCTTCTTGAAAAGCCTTGAGGTGAGACAGGCCATTTTTTGGGTTGCATACATGTCATCCTGTTTAGCCCCAGGAAAGTTTTGCTATAGAGAATGCTCACCTCTGATTGTTATCTTATATGGTTAGCTTGTGGTGAGCTTTGTCCCCACCCACAACATGGTTTTTGCCTTTAAAAGCTTTGTGCAAGCTCTGTTCTGGGCTGCAGGTCTTTGGGACAGGAGTCTACCTGTAGTCACCGACATTTTACTGAAGACTCCCAGCCAAGCGCTGATGGCTCACACCTATAATCTTAGCTACTAAGGAGGCTGAGATCTGAAGATCACAGTTCAAAGCTAGCCCAGGCAGGAAATTCCGTGACACTGTCACTGTGGCTCAAGTGGTAGAGCACTCATCTTAAGTTGAAGAGCTGAGGGACAGTGCTCAGGTCCAGAGTTCAAGCCCCACAACTGACCAAAAGAAAAAAAAAAAGATTCCCAATTTGACCTCTCAAGATGTGGCTTCTCTGTATCTTGCAAACTATTCCCATATAATAGAATCCAGTGACCTCCATCTCTTCCTTGTCTCCCCTCCCCCATGCACTCTTACCCATTTGTCCTCTAGGAAATTTAACTGGTCATGCATGCCACTACAGCCATCTCCACAAACAAAACCTGCAAAAGAAAATTCAAAATAATCTTCTATTCAGAAACCTGACATTTGACATATGTGGTTGTCCCTCAGGTATATCATTCAAGTTACAGCCTGATGGTAGAACGAATTGCTGGTGTACTACTGCATAGGAGACCCTAGGTCCAATTTCCAGCTATTCCACAAACCAGCTCCAGCCTCTTGTCCCTATAAACCAAATAAAGACACACAGTGAAGATGAGAGAAAGGAAATTTATTACCTTGTAGACAGGGGGGAAGACAGCACTTCAGCCCTTCTTCAGAAATATAGACAGGATCAGTAGCTTTGAATACATAACTGGGGGAAGGGGATATAAGAACTACAGTCTTCAAGCTATATCCTGGTACCTCATATCTGTAATCCTGGCTATTCAGGAGGCTGAGATCTGAAGATCAAGGGTTGAGACCAGCCCCGGCAGGAAAGTCTGTGAGACTTTTATGTACAATTACCCACCCCCAAATGAGGAGTTGACCTGTGGTTCAAAGTACTAGAATGCTAATCTTGAGGAAGGGACAATGCCCAGGCCCTGAGTTCAAGTCCTAGGACAAAAAAAAGAGTTACAATCTTTGGTCAAAATTTGGTTTCTTTCTCTCATACAACTTTGCATAACCTTTGAAATAAAAAGCTATTTTAATTAAGTCCTATCTCCTTGTATTAGTTACATCCTGTTACAAGTTCCTGCTTTGGCCAGCTTTTATGGCTTTAAATTTTTTCCTTTTTAGTTACATTAACTACTGAAGCCACATTGCTAAAGTTTTTTCCTCTTTTTAAAAAAATTTCTTTTTAAAGAATAATCTTTAGGTAGTTATGCATAGGAGCTTCCATTTAATAAGTAAATACAATACGTTTTGATCAGCGTTACCTCTTGAGACAAGGAGAGGGAGACCCCAACACGTCAACTTGAAAATTGAGACTCAGAACTGAATTCAGTTGGTTGCAGAGACATGAACTGCCTGGCTGGTTCTTACACTTAAAGATGGGAAACCAAATCCAAATTGATTACATATAAATCAGTCTCCGCTCTGTAATTTAGAATCATTCATCTGATAGCCACCCTGCAAACCCCAGATTTCTTCTCCCAATCTCTCCCTTCAGTGTACTTGACTTGAAACAGTTGCATGCTTATTTGATGTGAACAGAAATGCAGTGGCTCCCACCAGTAATCGTAGCTACTTAGGAGGCTGAGCCAAATTATAGGAGTCTTTATTGTCACCTCGGCAGACCAACAGATGCACAGGAGTATATATGTCTGAAATTGTGCTGTCCTGAGACATCTCAGAGTTAAGTCTTTCAAAGAGAAAAAACACATCTTTTTTGGCAAGCAATGCATAAGACTTTTTTTGTTTTATTTTACAAAGCATATACAGACACCAAACTTAGCATTATCAATAAATTTAGACTTACTTCCCAAATATGGGGTGGCTGGAATACTTTCAGGGAAGGGAAGGAGGAAAGGAGAGAAGAAGAATAGAAGAAGAATAGAAGAAGAAAAAGAGGAGGAAGAAGAAGAAGAATAGAAGAAGAAGGAGAAGAAGAAGAAGAAGAAGAAGAAGAAGAAGAAGAAGAAGAAGAAGAAGAAGAAGAAGAAGAAGAAGAAGAAGAAGAAGAAGAAGAAGAAGAAGAAGAAGAAGGAGAAGAAGAAGAAGAAGAGGAGGAGGAGGAAGAGGAGGAGGAGGAGGAGGAGGAGGAGGAGGAGGAGGAGGAGGAGGAGGAGGAGGAAGAAGGAGGAGGAGGAAGAAGGAGAGAAGGAGGAGGAGGGAATGGAGGAATAGGTAGAGGAGGAGGAGGTAGAGGAGGAGGAGGGAGGAGGTTCTATCTCTGACCTGGCCAAGCAATTGCCCCATTCACAGACCTGGAGAAACTGCCCTTTTAAGGTCCTGGGAATGTAAAGGCTTACACCTTTACAAATGCATTGCCATTCTGAACACAGAGAAGGTCTGTGCAGAGGTGCTGAGGGAAGACGGAATGGATTCAATCCCTTCTCCCCAAACATTTCTACTTCTGGAGTTCACAGGAGACCTTAGGCGTTACAGCCATTTAAAGTGAGCTGGCCAGAGAGAGAAATCCGATAGCACAACTTGAGAAATTAATCTAAATGTTAATACTCCCACATCCCAGAGAAAGAATGCACAGATCAACACCCCTCTCCTAGTCATGGGTGCCTAGACACCTTGAGCTCTTCCTCTTCCCCAGTACCTCCCATGCCACTTCCTTTGTGGTCAGGGAGTGCTTACAATTCTAGGCCAGTTCTAATGGAAATTGAGGTATGTGTGTAGTGGAACCCCTTGTGCCTTTAGCTTGACCTTTGGGCAATAAAGTCCTACTAGGGCCTCATGCACACAGGTCACATCTCATTCATATACTTACATTATGGGATAACAATTTTACACATGCACAGATTCTCCTCTAAAAAAAAATCTTCCCAGTCATGATCCCCTCCTCTGCTATAGTTACTAAGAATTCCTCCCACATTCCCTGGGTGGTAGAAAGCAGAAAGTCCTCCTTGGGTTTCCTACTCTGATTCAGGAACAGATAGTTCCCCTATGGTCCTTTTTCAAATTGGAAAAAGAAAACATTTTATCTATTTAAATTTGAATTGTAACTACATGTTAGTTCCCACAGTCAAATACCATTTATTAGAGTTATTTCACTAAGCTGGAATTTCACCTCAGCCAATTCAAGCACTCTTCTGTCTCAGGAGTAAAGGCAATTATAACCACCATACCAAAAGGTCATTTTTTAAACAGTCAACATCATCATTCTAATTATTCAGTCAACAATAACAAAAGGCACACTTTCACAGTGGGCTTTTATAGCCAGGATATTATTAAATGTGAATCCCAAAAGGGCAAATTCATAGAAGGAGGAACATATGTTGTATTAAAACAACAGTAATTTGTTGACATATTCTGCACACAAATGATGTACATTATGCAAACTAATTTGGCTTTGGTGTTAGAAAAAGATTTTTGTAAAATGGGGGAATATTTGTTTTTTCCATAATAGAGTTTGAACTCAGGGTTTTGTATTTCCTAGACTGGCATGATACTACCCAACCTGCCTGCCCAGATTTCCTACTGGTTGCTGTGAAGCATTGGGTCTCACTTTCCACCCTGGCATGATCCATAGACAGATATGCCTACTTTTAGCTATCATCAGCTGTGTGCCACCACATGCAGCTTCTGCTTAAGTTGTCCTCAAATCACAATCCTCCCATACTCAGCCTCCCACATAGGGAACTTTTTCTGCCCCATAGATATTAAAATATTTAAAGACGCAATTTATTTCTTGCATTTCCTAAAAGTGATTACAGGCATATTAGATGTTAATTTCTGTAACATTATACTTCAAGTCTTCTAGAAAAGCTCCTTTGCAAAAGGAGAGAACACACCCAAATTAATAAACTCAGAGATGAGAATGGAAACATCACCACGGAAACAACCAAGATTCAGAACATTATAAGGGAATAATTCTCAAAACTTTATGCTAATAAGTTTGAGAACTTGACAGAAATGGACCTTTTCCTAGCAAATATTGACATGCCAAAACTGAACCAAGATGAGTTAAACCAGCTTAACAGGCCCATATCAAGCATTGAAATAGAAACAGCAATAAGAGACCTCCCAGCTGAGAAAAGTCCAGGACCAGATGGTTTTACAGCGGAATTTTACAAGGCCTTCAAAGCAGAGCTCACACCAATACTCCTCCAACTCTTCAATGAAATTGAAAGAGAAAGCTCACTATAGAACACATTCTATGAAGCCATCATAACCCTCATCCCAAAACCAGGCAGGGACTCATCAAAGAAAGAGAACTATAGACCCATTTCTTTGATGAACATTGATGCAAAACTTCTCAACAAAATTTTGGCCAATCGACTTCAACAATTCATCCAAAAAATCATACACCATGATCAAACAGGATTCATTTCAGGGATGCAAAGCTGGTTCAATGTCCGCAAATCAATTAATATTATTCATCACATCAACAGGAGCAACAATAAGAACCACATGGTAATCTCAATAGATGCAGAAAAAGCATTTGACAAGATCCAACACCCCTTTATGATGAAGGTTCTGGAAAAATTAGGAATCCATGGATCATTCCTCAATACAATAAAGGCTGTATATGACAAACCTACAGCCAGCATTATACTCAATGGTGAAAAACTAAAGCCATTTCCTCTTAACTCAGGAACAAGACAAGGATGCTCACTCTCTCCACTTCTCTTCAATCTAGTATTAGAATGCCTAGCTACAGCAATAAGACAAGATGCAGACATAAAGGGGATCCAAATAGGGAAAGAAGAAATAAAACTCTCCCTCTTTGCAGATGACATGATCTTGTATTTAAAGAATCCCATAGACTCCACTCCCAAATTACTCAAGCTGATTCAAAACTTTGGCAAAGTAGCAGGTTATAAAATTAACCCCCAAAAATCAATGGCTTTTCTGTATGCCAACAATGAGAAAAGTGTGGCTGAAATTAGGAAAGCAACTCCATTTGTAATAGCCCCACAAAAAATAAAATACCTAGGAATTAATTTAACTAAAGAAGTGAAGGACCTCTACGATGAAAACTTTAAAATCTTGAAAAAGGAAATCAACACAGAACTTAAAAAATGGCAAGACCTCCCATGCTCCTGGATTGGCAAGATTAACATCGTGAAAATGGCAATACTTCCCAAGGCTATCTACAAATTCAACGCGATACCTATCAAAATTCCACCCTCATTCTTCAAGGAAATAGAAGAGGCAATCCAAAAATTCATATGGAACAATAAAAGACCCCGAATAGCAAAAACGCTCCTCAACGGAAAGAACACTGCTGGAGGAATATCAATACCAAATTTCAAACTCTACTATAAAGCCATAGTAATCAAAACAGCTTGGTATTGGCATAAGAACAGACCTCAGGACCAATGGAATAGAATTGAAAACCCAGAAATGAACCTACAGACCTATAGCCATCTAATCTTCGATAAGGAAGGTAAAACAATAGAATGGAAGAAAGACAGCCTCTTCAGTATATGGTGCTGGCAAAATTGGTTAACTACATGTAGAAAACTAAAGCTAGATCCTTATATATCACCCTGCACCAGAATCAACTCCAAATGGATCAAAGACCTTGAACTCAAAGCAGACACTCTGAAAACATTACAGGATGGAATAGGAGAAACCCTAGGTCTCCTTGGCTCAGGCCGAAATTTTCTGAATAGAGACCCGGAAACACAACAAATCAAAGAAAGGTTGGACAAATGGGATTGCGTAAGGTTGCAGAGCTTCTGCAGGGCAAATGACATAGCTAGCAAGATCAATAGAAAGCCCACCGATTGGAAGAAGATCTTTACTAGCCATACAACGGACAAGGGTCTCATATCTAAAATATACTTGGAACTCAAAAAATTAAATCACCCAACAACAAATCCTCAAAGAAACAACTGCCCAATAAATAAGTGGGCGAAAGACTTAAAGAGAAGCTTCTCTGAAGAAGAAAGAAGGATGGCCAATAGACACATGAAGAAATGTTCAACATCCCTAGCCATCAAAGAAATGCAAATCAAAACAACATTCAGATATCACCTCACTCCAGTTAGAACAGCAAAATCAAGAACTCTAACAACAACAGATGCTGGAGGGGATGTGGACAGAAAGGAACCTTACTTCATTGTTGGTGGGAATGTAAACTTGTTCAACCACTTTGGAAAGCAGTATGGAGGTTCCTCAAAAGACTTCACATAGATCTCCCCTATGATCCAGCAATCCCACTTTTGGGCATTTACCCAAATGTTTACAAACAAGACCACACTAAAGCTACCAGCACAACTATGTTTATTGCAGCATTATTTACCATAGCTAAGATATGGAACCAACTCAGATGCCCCTCAGTAGATGAATGTATCAAGAAAATGTGGTATATATACACAATGGAATTCTATGCCTCCATCAGAAAGAATGACATTGCCCCATTTGTTAGGAAATGGAAAGGCTTGGAAAAAATTATATTAAGTGAAGTAAGCCAGGCCCAAAGAAGCATAGGTCCCATGGTTTCCCTTATTTGCAATATCTAGTATAGGTATGAGTCAAGCGGAAAAGGTCAGATAATGTGATATTAGGAAAATGAACCCTTAAATATGTATTTTAATGTTTTCGTTTCTTTCATGCATGTGTTTCTAACGCATTTATAAGATTATTTCTTTGTTGCTTTGTATGTCCCTCCCCCACAGTGTAACCCCCGCCTTCACTATATTTGATGTCAGTATAACATGTGGAGGAGATGGGGACAAACAAGTCGTTTAAGGATTCAGGTGGACCTGTTGCAACAATGAGAAGTACAAAATGTCATGTCAAAACCAGCTTTACAATGTCGGTGTGGGGGGGGAGGGGGGTATGATTGGGTGGGGGGAGGGGGGAGGCTGGGAAGGGAGGTGAAGGGTAAACAAAGGAGGAGGCTGCAATGCTTGGTAAGAAATGTACACATTATCCTGCCCATGTAATTGTAACCCCTCTGTACAGCATGTTCTCAAATAAAATAAAATAAAAAAATAAAGAAAAAATAAAGAAAAGCTCCTTTGCTTAGCAAAAATAAAAATAAAAAAAATCCTTTCTTGTCATCCAAGCCTAGTTTGTCCAATATGGTAGCCAATAGTCACAAATACCTGGGGACATTTAACATGTGACTGAATTTTATTTTATTTTCTGTTGATTTACCTTAAAAGTTTTAAACAAGGGCTGGGAAAGTGGCTCAGTGGTAGAGCGCTTGCCTTGCATGCTTGAGGCCCTGGGTTCGATTCCTCAGCACCACATAAGCAAATAGAAAAAAAAAGCCGGAAGTGGCGCTGTGGCTCAAGTGGTAGAGCGCTAACCTTGAGCTGAAGAGCTGAGGGACAGCACCTTGACCCAGAGTTCAGGCCCCAGGACTGTACCCAAAAAAAAAAAAAAAGTTTTAAACAAGCCCGGAGCTAGTTTCTCATGCCTATTAGTAGTCCTAGCTACCCAGGAGGATTATATCTGAGGATTGTGGTTCACAACCAGTCTGAACAGGAAAGTCCATACAACTCGTATCCCCAATTAACCAGAAAACCAGAAGTACAGCTGTGTGTCAAAAGTGGTAGAACATTAGCCTTGAGTGAAAGAGCTAAGAGACAGTACCTCGGCCCTGTGTTGAAGTCCAACTAAAATAGAACCAATCTAAAGATTTTTATTGAACTTAGCTATGGTTTTCATAGTACATTATTTCTTTTAAACTGTTGAAGATTTAGCACCTAAATTAGGCTGCTGAAAATCCATTATCCGTACTGCAGGTTTATTGTAAAAATAATGAAAAGCATCTTAATGTTGTACTGGTAATTTCTAGAAATAGTAACACTTGCAATCAGTTGAGTTGAAGAAAATAGTCTACTGAAATTATTTTTCTATGTATCTTTTCAAATTTACAAAAAGGTGCTAGAAGGTTTAGATAAAATCTAATGAGACATGGTATCTCTAAGCCACTATTTCTGTTTAGTTCAGCTCATTTTACAACCTAGGAATACCAACTGAGTGATGTTCTAATCTTTATAATAAAGATTCTAACAAATTTACCCTTCCCACAGACAGTATTTAAACACTGAGCCAAATAGAGGATAAAAGATTTTAATTTGGGGCTGGGAAGATGGCTCAGAGGTAGAGCGCTTGCCTTGCATGCTTGAGGCTCTGGGTTCGATTCCTCAGCACCATATAAGCAAAAAAAGAAAAAAGCCGGAAGTGGCACTGTGGCTCAAGTGGCAGAGCGCTAGCCTTGAGCTGAAGAGCTGAGGGACAGCGCCCAGGCCCAGAGTTCAGGCCCCACGACCGGACCAAAAAAAAAAAAAAAAAGAAAAAAAAGATTTTAATTTTTGTTCCCATACCGGGGCTTGAACCTGGGCACTGTCTCTTAATTTTTTCACTTTTTTCACTCAAGGTTGGTCCTCTACCACAGCTCCATTTCCAGCTTTTTGGTGGTCAACTGGAGAGAAAAGTCTCATAGACTTTCCTGCCTGGGTTGGCTTTGAATTAAGATCCTTAGACCTCAGCCTTCTGAGTAGCTGGGATTATAGGTGTGAGCCACCAGCATTCAGCCACAAAGGACTTATGAAGACCTTAGAAATGGCCAAAATGATATTTTTTTAAAGAGAGAAGTAGTTAGACTATGGGAGAAGGAACTTTTCTGGATTTAATCCTACCCAAGGCATCACTTAATCTGCAGGACTCTGACTGGACATAATTCAGAGAGTCCCAGGCAGGAGACCTGAAAGGATAAGGCTGGAGTAGGGGGGTGGGGACCAAGGGGTTGGGGGGGCTGGGGGGAGAGCCTGCCTGAGCTGCAAGAAGGTGACAGAAGCTGCTGGAACATAACATACAGGAAGCTGCAGGAAAGGGAGGCCTTCCCTCTGCATGTGAATGTCACACAGTGGGAAGCCCCAGGGTTCACAGACTAAAACATCTGTGAAGCTGAAGACACTAAGCAGAGATCTTACTGTCTATGCACTAGAAGAGACAGTTATATACTAATAAAGCTGAAGACAAAAATCTTGAGCTGGCTTCAATGTATATGTGTGATATTTGTTGTTGAACTGGGTGCTATCCCTGAGCTTCTACTAGCTAGCTCTCTACTACTTTGAGTCACACCTCACCACTTCTGAAAACATTGAACACTGTTTTGTGTGTGTGCCAATCCTATGGCTAGAACTCAGGGCCTGGGTGCTGTCCTTAAGTTTTCTTACTCAAGGTTAATGATCTACCACTTGAACCACAGTAAAAGCAAAGTCATTTCTGGCTTTTCTGATGGCTAATTGGAGATAAGAGTCTCATGGACTATTCTATGCCTCCATCAGAAAGAATGACATTTCCCCATTTGTTAGGAAATGGAAAGGTTTGGGAAAAATTATATTAAGTGAAGTAAGCCAGGCCCAAAGAAGCATAGGTCCCATGGTTTCCCTTATTTGCAATATATAGTATAGGTATGAGTCAAGCGGAAAAGGTCAGATAATGTGATGTTAGGAAAATGAACCCTTAAATATGTATTTTAATGTTTTCGTTTCTTTCATGCATGTGTTTCTAACGCATTTATAAGATTATTTCTTTGTTGCTTTGTATGTCCCTCCCCCACAGTGTAACCCCCGCTTTCACTATATTTGATGTCAGTATAACATGTGGAGGAGATGGGGACAAACAAGTCGTTTAAGGATTCAGGTGGACCTGTTGCAACAATGAGAAGTACAAAATGTCATGTCAAAACCAGCTTTACAATGTCGGTGTGGGGGGGGAGGGGGGTATAATTGGGTGGGGGGAGGGGGGAGGCGGGGAAGGGAGGTGAAGGGTAAACAAAGGAGGAGGCTGCAATGCTTGGTAAGAAATGTATGCATTATCCTGCCCATGTAATTGTAACCCCTCTGTACAGTATGTTCTCAAATAAAAAAAAAAAAAAAAAGAGTCTCATGGACTTTCCTTTCCTGGCTAGCTTTGAATTATGATCCTCAGATCTCAGCCTCCTGAGTAGCTAGGATTACAGGTGTGAGCCACTGATGTCCAGCCTAAACTAAAAAACAAAAACAAGCAAAACACCACATACTCATTCTATTTTAGAATTAGATATTGATGATAGAAAGGTAGAAAAATTCAAGATCTGTGTCATTGTAAGGAGTTCATGTTAATGAACTGACTCTCACTTGGTTTGGAACAAAGAAAACATCCCTGCCCAGTCAGGATGAGAGAATGATGACCATGGAACATGTGATATGGAAGAGGAACATAAGCCAGCCTTTATCATGAAAGATCACACTTAGACATTGATGGAAGCCGAATTCATATTACACAATTTCAATCTTAATCATGCTTGTCCTCTATTTCCCTAGATAATAACAAAACCTTGCTTTATTATCCCCCACTCAATAAGGCCATCTAAGTTCCTATTTGAAGAGACTTTCATAGGTCTTTTGTTGTTGTTGTTGCCTGTAACTATGTATAAATATGAACCACATTTTACATAGAAAGACTTCGTTCAAAATGATGCAAAGCAGCAATGAGCAATTAGTGGAGCCAAAATTAGGATCTAGTTCTGATGAGCTCTCTATAGGATCTCACAATTTTGCCCTGGTAATTCCTGCATTAGGAAACTCAACACTGTCCTCTAGTGACAGAAAAGTCATTACAACCCAGAACTCCTGAATCACTAAGAGTAATTATCATCAGTGATTCAATTTTACTCTCCTTCCTTCTTTCCTTTGCTTCCCTAACTTCCTCTCCCTCATTCCCTTCTTCCCTTCCTTTATTTTGTCAGTAGTATGGCTTCAACTCAGGGTCTTATACTCTCCCTTAGTTTTTTTCTCAAGGCTGTCCCTTTACTACTTAAGCCACAGATCCACTACTGGCTTTATAGTGGTTAATTGGAAATAAGACTTTCACAGATTTTCCTACTTAGGCTGGCTTTGAATCACAATCCTCTAATCTCAGTCTCCTTAATAGCTAGGATTTCAGGTTGAGCTCCTGGTTCAGAAATCTCATTAATTGGCCTTCTGGAAATTAACCACACTGTATTTCCTTGTTACACATAACTTCAAGTGATTCTTTTCACACATCATGAGCTGTGAAGACTAGTAAGAGAACTCCGAGTGTCACTTTTTCTTCTCTTTCTTAACTTCCCACTACTGAGAAATCCTTTCTAGCTAGCTTACCTTCTGATTACTTTGGGAATATATCTCACTTTAAATGAGCCTTAAAGTGAGATTCTTGTTTGACTGAAGTCTTGGATTACATAAAGTTAATTGTTTAGGAAAAAAGATTATCCAATATGGTGGCTTTGATAATTTGGAGATTTCTTCTGGCTGCTCATGGAGTATAGAGGTGAGCTGCCTGTGATAGAAGCCCTATGATTATTCTGTGTGGTTTGGTTTGGTTTTCATGCCAGTACTAGGGCTTGAACTCAAGGCCTGGGGACTGTCCTGGAGCTTTTTTCCTTAAGTCTAGCACTCTATCAGTTGAACCACAGCTCCACGTTCAGGACTTCTGCTGGTTAATTTGAGATTTCTCATAGCTTTTTCTCCTCAGTCTGACTTTGAACTTCTACCCTCAAATCTCTGCCTCCTGAATAGCTAGGATTACAGACATGAGCCACCAGCAACAGTCTTGGTTCAGTATACATTGGAACCATAGGCCAAAAAAGCTCTTCCTCCACATAATTCCTATTAATGAGCCCATAGCTTCCTATATGCTTTTGTATATATGTCTATGTTTCTCTCTATATACATATACATATCTATATAAATGTATATATGTATGTGCATGTATATATGTGTGTATACATATATACACATATATATGTAGTATATATATACACAATTAGCCAGTCTTGGGGCTTGAACTCTGGGCCTGGGTGCTATCTCTGAGCTTCTTTTACTGAAGGTGAGCCCTCTATCACTTGGCCACAGTGCCACTTCCAGTTTCTTAGTGGTTAATTGGAGATAAGTATCTCATGGGGACTTTTCTGCCCAGGCTAGCTTCAAATGGCTATCCTCAGATCTCAGCCTCCTCAGTAGCTAGGATGACAGGCATGAGTTACTGGCACCTGGCCTTACATGCTTTTTTATACCTTCCCAATCATTTGACTTAAGTAAAATGACTCTTTAGACTGTAGAGGGACATTTCATTAAAAAAATTTGATCAAATATTAGCATCCTCACACTAGCTAATTCAGAATAGATGAGGACTCAGTAAAGATCAATTTTTTTTTTTTTTTGCTGGTCATGGGCATTAACTCTGGGCCTGGGCACTGTCCCTCAGCTCTTTAGCTCAAGGCTAGCGCTCTACCACTGGAGCCACATCACCACTTCCGGCTTTTTCTGTTTATGTGGTGCTGAGGAATCGAACCCAGGGCCTCATGCTTGCAAGGCATGCACTCTACCGCTGAACTACCTTCCCAGCCCAAGATCAAATTTTTAACCCTTGTTAC
>NW_027205687.1:0-13201 GCF_024711535.1 Dipodomys merriami
AAGAGCCATATTTTGTTTCATAATCCCACATGTGTTGCATGATTAATAACAGTCCCCATCTGAGCCCTTTCCGAGTAACTTCCTGTCATATGCTCAGAGAATTGCTGACAACCGTATCTGACAGCCGTGCCATTTGTGCCTGGCCCTGCTCAGGAGATCCCTCTGTATAAGTTCCTTATTTTTCTCACAACTCTCCCGTGAGGAGACTGAAGTCCGATGGTTGACGTCCAACCCAGAGCTTCACCTGGGTTCAAGAATCAGCTGCCGAGGACTAAGAGTTTGGGACAATCCATCTAAACCAATGACTGAGCATGGCACTAATGCCTACCATCCCAACCCCCCCCACACACACACATCCACAGTCCTTTGCAGGAAAAGATATTTTACATTCTTTTTGTTGGTTGTGATGCTTGAACTTTGGGCCTGGGTGCTGTTCTGGAGCTCCTCAGCTCAAGGCCAGCACTCTACTACTTGAGCCACAACACCACTTCTGGTTTTCTGGTGCTTTGTTGGAGAGAAGAGTCTGAGGGTCTTTCCTGCCCAAGCTTGCTTTGAACCGTAATCTTCAGATCTCAGCTCCTGAGTCCTTAGAATGACAGCCATTAGCCACTGGCACCCGGCCAAAGATGCTTTTCCATTATTGTCATCCTATCCCCTCAGGAGGCTGAGAACTGTTGCCTGCAGTTGGATGCCACCCTTGGCAGCAAAGTCCATGAGCACTCTTATCTCCAATTAAATACCCAAAAACCTTGCAAGTGGAGCTGTGGCTCAAATGGCAGAGTGCTAGCTTTGAGCATAAAACAACAGATGAGACCCAGGCCCTAGTTTTAAGCTTAGACACACCCAAGAAAGGGAAGCAGGTGTGCACACAGGAGCTCAAAGCTCACAAATAATACTCAAGACTCACTGAAGAGATCCCATCCTGCTCTGATTGTCTGGATTCTATGTCCTAGATCACAGCAGTCTTAGATTGGACTGACCATGCACCAAGTCAGGATGGTCAAGTACAATCTCATACTGAGGATCCCATGACCTCATCAAGGACTCAAGATTGTACCGACCGCCTCGACCAGAAAGGAAGATGCAACACTGAGCTCTTCTCTCTGCAGTTTATTCAGGACCTTTGAGTAATCTTCTGACCCCAACCCCGGGGAGAATTTCCCACAGCCTTAAGTACCCGCTGGGTAGCCAACCCTGATACGCCACTTGGGAACCACCAATAGGTTCAGGTGTGCGGAAGCAAGCCAGATTCTTTGCCTTAGCCATATAGGGAGTTGTTTACCACAGAGAGCACTTGCCAT
Organism: Dipodomys merriami; assembly: GCF_024711535.1. NCBI lineage: Eukaryota > Metazoa > Chordata > Mammalia > Rodentia > Heteromyidae > Dipodomys > Dipodomys merriami. Next base: position 1,302 of record NW_027205687.1, read on the forward strand.
CGGGAAGGCGGAGGGCGGAAGCCGGCGCCATCTTTCAGGTGCGGCTGCACGCAGCTCTCTACAGTTCCCCCTTTTTTATTTCGCAACAGGCAAGAGTAGAGGTCTGATCTCTGTAGAAGAAATTTGGGACATTGTACTGATCTTCACTCAGGTGTTATCCACTCGAATGATTACCAGACCAGTCCAATACCTTTTTACAGAGGTGGGACTTAGGGTATCAACCCACATGCAATCAGACATGCTCTTCTTGGGGCCCACAACCTCAGTGGACCCCAAGTGCAGTGCTCAAGCCTCGCATCCTGTGCTCAAAAAAGGCCAGTCTTAGCAAGCCATACATGGGCAGACTGTCCTGCTCCAATGGCTGTAAAGGCTTGGATAATCATGGCTGCACTGCGACGCTGAGAAACGCTAATTTGGCAAATGCACCACAGACATACCAAGGAGGCTAATACCAGGAGGCCTGTCAGGGCTCCCAAACCCTCCCACTCCTTAAGATGATTCATAGCAGCAGAGATTCATGAAGATAACCCCTCCGCCAATCCGGCATCCATTCGGGTCAAGTTCACCATGATGATGGCAACCCTGAACTGTTCCATCAGGCTGTCGAACTCCCCAGTTCAATTACCAAAAAGAACTAGACAACTGTTTAGACAACTTTGCAGCGTTTTTTGAATAGGTTTTTTCCTGGGCCTGAACTCTGGGCCTGAGCGCTGTCCCTCAGCTCTTCAGCTCAAGGCCAGCACTCTACCACTTGAGCCACAGCGCCACTTCCGGCTTTTTTCTTTTTGCTTATGTGGTGCTGAGGAATCAAACCCAGGGCCTCAGACATGCAAGGCAAGTGCTCTACCACTGAGCCACCTTCCCAGCACCTTACTTTCCCAGCCCCCTACTTTCCCAGCCCCTTCCGATCTTTCTTCCTGCAGCATTTCTAGGGCGGCCTGACCATTCTCCACCGCCTCACTGCAGCGCTGGTCCTCAAGACAGCCTCTTATCAGTTTCCATATTGGTCTCACTCCACTCTTAAGCGTTCCTTGTTCAGAGGCAAAATCTAGGTCCCTCCCTAATTTCTCCCAAGAGGCCACCGTGAAGCTTCCGGAGACAGCGAACCACGGGGCAACGATGTTACATTCATCCAAAAATCTCTCTAAAGTACTCTTTTCTACTTTTAACTTCTTTGAGTGCAGCAGCTCATTGAGAGCCAAAAAAATTGGGTGCGAAGAAGAAGCGCCCATGTTTTAAAAGTCTTAACCTGGTAAACAATCTTTTACTTTCACTTTTGGCTACTATATTGACTAGCCCCGGGTTCTCGCTCCCTCTTTATCTACCAAGAAGAACAAAAATCCTCCCCTCTCTTGTCGCGGATTCCCCTGTTACCTGGGAACTTACCCCCCCCCCCCGCTCTTGTCACGGATTCCCCCTTTACCTGGGAAGTTACCCCCACTATTGTCACGGATTTGGGAACTTACTGGTGCACCACTCTGACAGCAGAGAGTTCTGAGTCCTCGTTGGGGTTATGGCTAAGTCCCCGTACGGGCCACCACCTGTAGCAACCGCCTCAACCAGCAAGGAAGACGCGACACCGAGCTCTTCTCTCTGCAGTTTATTCAGGACCTTTGAGTAATCTTCTGACCCCAACCCCAGGGAGAATTTCCCACAGCCTTAAGTACCCGCTGGGTAGCCAACCCTGATACGCCACTTGGGAACGACCAATAGGTTCAGGTGTGCGGAAGCAAGCCAGATTCTTTGCCTTAGCCATATAAGGAGTTGTTTACCACAGAGAGTACTTGCCATCGGGAAGGCGGACACAGCTCTCTACACAAGATCTCACTGTCCTGCATAGACACTGGGCAGGCAGGTGAGGTCTAGTTATCCAACCACAAGTTATGGGAATGAAAGGATTTCTTGGCCAAGGGATGCAGACTGGAGGGCTCTCGGTCCCTCTCTCTAACGAGGGAGAAAAGGGCTGATCCATCCCAGGAATGTTCCTGGGTTGTGAGTATCCTCAATAAAACAACCCTACTCAGAGTCAGTGCCTCTGTTTTTTCCACCAGCCTCTACCCAGCCCTGCCCCACTTACAATCGGCCCTCTCTGAATCCCAGATCTGCCATCTGGACTAAAGGCTGAGCCAGCAAATTGACCCACCTCTGCCTCTGAGAATGGCAGTCACAGGGCCCTAGAGTCCCCTAGAGGAAGTCTCGGGGCAACAAGGGTCTAACTCCAGTCCTCATTCTCTGGCTGTCCTGTGCCATTGGCACACTCACGTCTGTCTCTGGTCAAGGAATGAACACTGGGGGTGTCATCTTCAAATAGAGCCAGCAATAATCCCAGTCCCCAAGAATGTACCGCAGAGGCATCCCGCAGTGGATGACAGCCAGCTTGTCAATAGTGAAACCAAAGTGCCAGGATTTTTAACAGTCATGTAGCTCGGTCGAAGGCTCTATCACTGATGGTCTAGGTTGTCAGGTGAGGTCATGGCTCCAATGGCCTGACACACCTGACCTGGGATGTTCCTCCCTCTTCATCTTCCTGTTTATCCATTGCCCCCCTCCTCTTGACACTCCCTCAGCCTATACCTCCCTATTCCTTGGACACTTTCTTTTTATCTGACCAGAAAATAAACTCGGAGGGCCTGCGGAGACTGAAATTTGGTGACGCATCCTGAGCCCTAAGGTCTACCCGAGGCTGTTTCCCTCTGCAGTCAGCGAACACACAGCTCCTGGATGTCATGAAGTTGCTGAGGGGTCAATGGCTTTGTCCTACATACTGGCTTTAGGCTCTGAAACTGTCCCCACAGCGACTGTGAATGGTTGGCTCCCTTGATCCAGAGACTCCAAACCAAGGCTTGCATGTTCCGTTCTTCCTTCCTTTCCTCCTTTTCTCCCTCCATCCTTCCCTACTCTCTTTCTCTTTCCTTTCTTTGTGTCACTTCTGGGCCTTGAATTCAGATCCTGGTTGCTGTCTCTGAGCCTTTTTACTCAAGGCCAACAGTCTAGAGTTTGAGCCACTCATCCATTTCTGGCATTTTCTTTTTGGTTGTTTGTTGGAGATAAGAGTCTTACAGGCGGGCTGGGAAGGTGGCTCAGTGGTAGAGCACTTGCCTTGCATGCTCAAGGCCCTGGGTTCGATTCCTCAGCACCACATAAGAAAAAGAAAAAAGCCGGAAGTCGTGCTGTGGCTCAAGTGGTAGAGTGCTAGCCTTGAGCTGAAGAGCTGAGGGACAGCGCCCAGGCCCAAAGTTCAGGCCCCACGACCGGACCCCCCCCCCAAAAAAAAAGAGTCTTACAGGCTTTTCTGCCTGGGAATTAAGTCTCAGTCCTCCTATCTCAGCCTTCTAAGTAGCTAGGATGTCAGGTGTGAAGCACCGGCATCCAGCTCAAATCAAGATTTCTCCATGTGCTGTGGAACCGGCACTGGAACTTTTCATTGTCTATGACCGCCTGGACCTGGCACAAACTGTAATGGTTTGTTGGACAAATAAATGAGCATCTCTCTATGACAATATTACAGAAAACTCCCATCCAACTCAGGTAAGTATCCTGGGCGTGGAAGGATTGTTGGGGGAGGTGTCAAAGCCTATATAGTTCTACCACAGTTCTTCGTCCCTCGTCCTGCCCTCCTGGTGCCAACGCACTTCACTGTTTTGGCTCTGAGGATGTGAGCCACGATGTACTCGCTGGATTCTGGGGCCTCTTGGATGCCTCTCTTCTCAAAGATCTTTGTCCAGCGGCTGACCCACACTTTGCCACTCATTTCCGCCCTCAGGTGAGAATGAGGTTGCCATGAGGTGAACACCTGGCTCAAGGGGCCTCCTCTTCTCCCCCTGGGGCCAGACAGGATGGTCCACCACATATGGCCCCCAATTTTCATGTTGCAGAGAAAGGATGCTTGAGGCATCTGGGGTCTCTGGATCTCTCAGATTCCAGTGCAGGTGCTGGGAATCAACTCTGCTCACAGCTTGGGATGCGAGGTCACCGTCTCTGCTTCCCATGTTGTGCTTGACTGTGGTGGTCACACTAGAGAGAACCAGAGGAGGATCAGCAGCTGCTGGAGGAAGGCAGTCATGGTACGATATTCATGACAACAGACGATCTGGCCTGGGAACTCTGCATGTGCTGCTTTGAACATCATAGTTTGGCAGCTGAAATCCTCCATCTAATTTGACCTATAATCCCAGTCATTAGTAGTAATTGCCAGCTTAAAGATAAAACCCTGGAAAAGCTGGCATGTCAGTTGTCCCAATCAAACTTAAAGGGTTCCAAAGTTGAGGTGATGTGTCTGCTGTGCCAGCTCCATATGCACTGGGCTCCTGGCCAGGAACTTCATTGCAATTGAGGCCTCAGAGAGCCACTGAAGCTGCTTCCTCTCGTGCATGTCCTCGCTCCTCTCTGCTCTCTCTTTCTCTGTCTCTCTGTCTCTGTCTCTGTCTCTGTCTCTGTCTCTGTCTCTGTCTCTGTCTCTGTCTCTGTCTCTGTCTCTCTCTCTCTCTCTCTCTCTCTCTCTCTCTCTGTCTCTGCCTCCACTCCTCTTGTGGGCAGCCTAGGCCCCTCCATGCATGCGTGCCTACCACTGAGAGACCCTGGCCACTGCTGCCACCACAGTGAGCCTCCTGGTCCATGCCTCCTCCTCCCCTGGGCCCCACCACCTCCTCTCCTCAGCCCAGCCCCCCACCCTTGACTACAAGAGCAGCTCTGAGTGGGCCCTAAAGCTTCCAGGCCATAGGAATTGCAACCTCACTTCAGCTCAGCACTCCCTGCCAACCCTAGCACTTGCCCGGGGGACCAAATCTCCCCTCAGCCCCACCTCTGGAGGAGACTGTCCTCCATTCTTCTCCACTCCACACATCACGCAGGTGCACAGTGACCGCTGTGTGTGTGTGTGTGTGTGTGTGTGTGTGTGTGTGTGTGTGTGAAAGAGAGAGAGAGAGAGAGAGAGGGAGAGAGAGAGAGAGAAAGCGAGAGAGAAAGAGAGAGAGAGAGAAAGAGAGAGAGAGAGAGAGAGAGAGAGAGAGAGAGAGAGAGAGAGAGAGAGAGAGAGAGAGAGAGAGAGAGAGAGAGAGAGAGAGAGAGAGAGAGAGAGAGAGAGATTGTTGGGGATAACTACCTCAGAACATAGCACCCTTTGGGATGACTCAGCACACAGCACACTTCAAAAACCAGCACAAAGCACCCTGCGTAAAGGACTCAGCACAGTGCACCCTTTGAAGGACTTAGCATATACTAACCTTTGGGATGACTCAGCACACAGCTCCCTTTGAAGGAGGAAGTCCATAGCACACAGTGTATAGGACACAGTGCATGGCAGGCTTTGAAAAACTCAGCACATAACGCTCTTTCCCAGAACTCAGCACATAGCACCCTGTGTGAAGACTCCACACACACATCACTCTTTGAATGGCTGAGTATGTAGCACCTTGTGTAAAACATTCAGTGCACAGCACCCTTTGAAAAACTCAGCACATAACACAGTTTTGAAGGACTCACACATACCACCCTGTGAAAGGACTCAGCACACAGCATCATTTGAAGGACAGTAGAGAGCAACCTGTGTAAAAGACTCGGCATACAGCACTCGAAAAACTTACCTTGTCCCACTCTTCTCAAGGATGCAGCACATTGCAACCATTGGAATGATTCAGCACACAGCCTCTTTTGAAGGACTCAGCAAATGTACCCTGTGTAAAGGACTCAGCCCACAGAACCCATTGAAGAATTCACCTGTCCCTCCCTTCTCAAGGGCTCAGCACATAGCACCCTTTGGGATGAAATGGCACACTGCACCTTTTGACGGACTCAGCATAAAGTACATTGTGTAATGAACTCAGGACACAGCACACTTTGGAAAACACAGCACGGCCCACTGTTCTCAAGGACTCAGAACATAGCACCCTTTGGGATGACTCAGTACACAAAATGCTTTTTGAGGACTCAGCACAAAACCCTCATGTGGGAAGGACACAGAAAACAGTACCCTGTGAAGGACTCAGCACATAGCTGTATGTCACAAGTTCAGCTGTAATTAGAATTAGGGTGCTTTCTTCTGTATCACCGTTCTTCAGAAACACTTCTCAAATCCTACTAGCTCACATTTAGCTAACCTATGTTTTATGGGGGAGGGTCAGCTGGGGGTCTTGAACTCAAAGCTTGGGGGCCCTGTCTCTGAGCTCTTTGGTTCACTGTTAGAGCTCTACCACTTGGAGCCACAGCTCCAATTTTTTGGGGAGGTTGTACTTTGACAGGAATTATGGGGATCAGGAAGGGCAAGTTGGGGTGTTCGTGGGCAAAGGCTCTTAGCTGGGCCTGGAGCTGACCTCTCCCTTCCTTGTGCCCCTGGGAGCTGGGCCTCCTAGAGCTCTCTTGGACTAGGGTAGAACAGATCTGCTCTGGAATCAGCATTCAGGGTGGGCAAAAGTCAGCGTGGCCCTGGTCACCTCTCCCAATTGAACTCTACAGGACAATAGTCCCCCACAATAGCATGAGGCCACATGTCCCACATCCAGCTATAAGGGGGCAGGAGTCTCCCACCATAAGGATTATACCTGCAAGTTGTGTTTACTCTTGTTCCCTGAGGCCACCATTATGCTTCAAAGCCACCCTGGACAGGAAAATCCTTGAGATTCTTACCTACAATTAACCATCGAAAAGCAATTGGGGCTGTGGCTCAAGTGGCAGAGCACTAGCCTTGAAGAAGAAAACTCAGGATAGAGCCTAGGCCCTGAGTTCACATACACACACACTACACACACCACATGCATGCAAAATCAGATTTCTACACTGCAATCTTTGGATATTCTCTACCTTTTCTCCGCTAAGCCTGGTGGCGGTTGACCTAGGTGTTTCATGCATCCAACACCAGGTGGCATCTTTAATTTTGGGGAACAGAATGGCTAGAACATCAGCCTTCCCCCATTCCAGCTCCTTGATTGAGTCAAGGTCTATCCAGGACCTTTGGAACTCCTTTTACAGACTTGCCAAGAAGCCTTCAATAGGTATCACATGCTGGGCACTGATGGCTCATATCTGTCATCCTAGCTACTCTGGCAGCTGAGATCTGGAGGATCACAGTTCAAAACCATCCTAGGCAGGAAAGTATGTGAGACTCTTATCCTTGATGAACCATCAGAAAACAAGAAGTGGCACTGTGGTTCAAGTGGTAGAGTGCTAGCCATGAGAAAAAGAACTCAGGGACAATTGCCAAGCCCTGAGATCAAGCCCCAGGACTGGAAGAACAAATCTTTGTTGGAGGCAGGTTTTCCCTTTGAAAACAATTCATTCTTTGTGATAAGCATAACATGGGCCTCTTCCCTGGACAGCAATGGTTCATTAGATGTCACTTGAATATGGACCGCCTCCTGGCAGCCTCTGCCCTACCCGACCCGCAGTTTACCCTTCCAATCACCTGTCAGATGGAGACCTGAGAGAAGGGCACCTGACCACCTACTTGTGGTGGCTGCTGAGGCTTTTGAGAGTCAGTATGTCACATAGAGGGTCATCATCCACATCAGTCTACAGAAGAAAAGGAGGGAGTGCTCTTCACCTGAGCCCTCGAACTGTGGGCGATCTGGATTTGGTGCTTCTGTGGCAGGATATGCTCCAAGGGGGAGTCCTCTACAGGGTAGGGAACCCCGACCTCTCTTCTGTGTTGAAGTGGCAATTCATAAAATCTTTCTGTTCCTCACTCATTTAACCACCCTGGAGCCTGAGGCGTCTGAAGTGGCGATGGTGGCGGGGGACTCAGCCTGTGCTGGTGTCTGGTGCCTGTTGTCCATGCCTTCCTCTGAGAGGAACCACAGCGGCTCCTACAGCTCTCTCCTCTTCTCCACCTTCTGCTGGGACAGCCAACACATGTACTCAGGTTTCTCCTGACACAGCTCATCCAGGAACATCTGGTGTTTAAACGCCACAAGGGAGTCCTCAATGGTGCTGATGTGTGCCAAGAGCTGGCTGCATCGATGGTGGAGCTCATCCTCTGGACTCTGGAAGTCCTCCTCATCATGCAGGTCATGGATGAAGAAGATTTTCTTCTCTGATGCCCACGTGTCCCACTTCCCATCCCCATGCAGGCTGTGGTGCCAGCCTGTGGCTCCTGCTTTCTCTGACACTGAGCTGCCAGATGGGCTGGGCACCCACAGTAGGGCTGCCACTCTTGGCACAGGAGTTTCCCCCTGTGGATTTCAGCCACCGAGAGCGCTCACAGATCCACATCCCTCTAGGTTTGGGGGACGTCTCCATCCTCTGCGATGGTCACGTTGGGAAGAATTGCCTCCTCATCTTTTGCTTTTCCAGGGCTCTCATCTTCACCTTCCCCAGGGAAAGCCAGGAAGCTCAGCTGGGACTACAGGCACTCCTCCTGTGGTCTGATCACTTCCAGGCAGTTGAGGGTGTCCTGCCACTTTGGGGGAACCATGTGGTCCTGCCAGTTGGTGGGGCCCTGCACTTGCTTCAGCTGCTACAGCAGCTGGGACTGCCTCTCTAGGTGCTGCTGCAGTGCCTCCTTCTCGGAGCTCAGCTGCTCATTGGAGGTGATGTGTGGCTCACAGGTGGCTCTGAGCTCCTGCAGCTGGGCGAAGGACTGCTCCTGCCACTCCTGAGCCGCTTGGCTCTCTCTCAGCCCTCTCTTTCCATTCCTATATCTTCTCCTCTGTGTGGTCCAGCTGTTCCAGCAGGTGTTTCTTCACCTGCTCCTCTGAATACATGATGCTGGAGAGCTTCTCCTTCTCACTGCTCACCCTGTGAAGAGCATCCCGCAGCAGGGCCAGCTGTTCCTCCATCTGTCCACTTTACACACATGTGCATCATGGGGTCTCAGGGATCTCTTGCTGATCCTTGGCGTTTTCCTCCGGTCTCCACAGTTGCTTCTGCTGCTCCGTTCTGGAAACAGAGACTCTGTTTTTCCTGCACCTGGATGTGAAGTTGTTCCTCCAGGCTTTTCAACTCCATCTGCGTGCAGTAAGACTGGGCCTGCACCTGCTGCTTGGCTGGAGATGGTCCCGCAGGGGGCCGTGGTTCTGCCTGCTTCCTTCTCAGTTCCGGCAGCTCCTCCTCTAGGTCAAACACCTGCCTTGCTCCTCGATCCTTCTCCTCTGTCAGTTGGTTCATCCACTGGGTCTGCCACCGGGCCTCCTCCTTCTGCACGGACTTCTCAATGCTCAGGTCTTCCATGAAGGTGTCTCTAGATTTGCTGCAGTCACCATCAAGTTCAGGTTGTCCAGTAGTGTCTTTAGTAACTCATGCCCCACCAGCGCTTGTTGGAACTTGCAGATTCTCTTCTTCCTGTTGCTCCACTGTGTCCAGAGCCCTTCCAGCTTCTCCTGCAACTCGGTGTTCACTTGCTCCAGATCATTGAAGCTTCTAGTATTTACCTCGAGCTAAAGGGTCACATCATTCAGCTGTTTGAAGAACATTTCGGTCTCATTCTGTGAGCAGTGACCACAGACGCTGCCATCTCCAGCTCCACCAGCCTGCAGGGAGCTGGTGAGATCTTCGTGCTCTCTTTTCTGTCATTGGTCGCGTGCTGCAAGCGGGACAGTGCATATTGTAAATAACTTTCTGCCAAACAGACCTCTGTATGGGTGCCTTGTGGATCTCAGGCTCCGTTTTCAGTGCTACGTACAGCTGGGCTATCTTCTCCCTCTCTTTCTCCCATTGATCCTGGCCTTTTCTGCTTCCGTGATTGGATCTTGGCACAGAGCGACTCTACTTCTTTTGCTGAGATCCAGGGCAGGAACCTCATGTCAGTAACACCTCTGTGGATCCTTGGTGGTATCGGGACCATCGCAACTCTGGACGCTGGTGGCTGTGACTGTGTCCATAGGCAGGGGAGGCCCGTGGTCAGCATCACCTTTGGCCGGACTCTGCTTTGAATCACGCTCCCCAGTGGCATTTGTCTTGGGGATCCTTCACTTTTTCTTGTTCTTTGTTTTCTTGAATGTTGCAGGTCTGTCGGGAGGATTCTTCTGCCAGTGTTCTTGTGGCAGTTTCTTGCCTACAGCTCTATCATAGAGTCTTGTTGTTTCAGATATCTGAGCACTGGGAAAGATGGGCTGTCCACGTTCCCAGGCTCTGGGAAATCCTCTATTCTCTGACTCACTGACTAGGATGTCAATTTCCTACTTTAGTCCAAAGTCTCCGCAAGTCTCTTGCTCACCACTCAGCCACCTCTACCTTCCTCAACTGCTGGTATTGGTGTCAACCAACTGAGGTAATCCAGGTGTTACCAGGCAACATGGAATGTGGGAGTGGGCACCATTCTTATTTCCCATTGGTCAGAAAGAACCATGGAAGAATGGGGGGGTGGCAGGAATCCTGTGATGCAGGAAACTCAGTCCAATCCAGTTGGGGACAAGAGGGTGACCTGCTTTAGCTGGATGGCTGCACAGATTGTTGTGTATGTCTGTTTGTTGCTAGTCCTGGACCTTGAACTCAGGATCTGGGCACAGTCCTTGAGCTGCTTTTGTTCAAGGCTAGCCTCAACCAGTGAAGCCACATGGCTCTACTTCTGGCTTTGTTGGCACTGAAGTTGGACAGGGTCTCAAGGATTTTCCTGCCTAGAGTGACTTTGACCATGATCCTCCTATCACAGCCTTGAAAGTGTCAAGCAATACTGCTGAGAGCTTTTGGTGCCTACCTAATCATTGGCCTTGCTGATGTTCTGGCACAGACCAGTGAGTTCCCTATCCTCGGGTTGAAGTGGTGGGAACTGGAACCCACAATTGGAATCCTGGTCCTGCCACGTCCAAATAGCTAGAGATCCTAAGAAACTCAATCCTATCCATATGAATACCAATGGCATGTGATATATGTCATAATTGAATGGGCAGTTCTTGAATGATTCTAGTATAAAATTGTACACAATTATATTCTATGAAAATGATTGATTTTAATTAATAGTTTATGAAGCATTTAAACAATCACATTCATTAAATGGAGACAGAATGAAATACCTAAGAATTGGGCATCACATAGTATAGAGCTACCAATTTTTCTGTCAGGACTGGGATTGGAATGCATGGTCTGGGTAAAACTCTGTTGCACTGTGTGAGAAGGGGAGGCTCACCTCCTTGAAGTTGGGAAATTCAAGTCTATTCCTTAGGCCTGAAATCGATCCCTAGCACTAGAAAACATCCTATTCATGTACATTTTAAATATATGATTTATATTTACATACATAGGTTGACTCCATATAGCGTTCAGTGTATTCATTTTACTTTTTGTTTTATTCATGTATTGGCCATTCATTTTATTGAATATTATGGCACACAGAACATTGATTACATTGATTTCATAGGATATAGGTCTGCATATGTGTTCCATTTCATACCTGACACCCAGGACTTTCACTAAAAAGGAAAACTTGTGTCACTATCACCTTCTTACTCCACGATTCATTTTTTGGGAATGCTGGAATCTGAACTCATGGCCTACAAGGCCCAATTCATTAATGGATGAGTGTCAGCATGCCATCCTTGGGCAAATTTACCTGACAGGCAATTCCTAGGATCTGAGATCGAGCCCCAGGGGTTGACAAAATAAGAATAGAGTGACACACAGATGGTAGTATGCTAATAAATATATATCTTTATAGAGTGCCAGAGATGTCTACACATTATTCAGTTAAATAGACTACATTCCTACCAGTTCTTGAGTATTTATTACGTCTCCATATAATTAATGTTATTGTTTTCATCCTTAATAAACTATTAAGTAAATCAGTGTCCTGGAATTATTGCATATCTGTAAGAAATAGTATTCTTTTAACGCTTCATATTGAATGGAATCAGTCTACTGAAATCATGAAGTCTAATTTTATATGAGTAGCATTCACAATAAGCTCATCATTATTCCTATGGATGAGAACTAGTCTCTTAGGATCTCCCACCATGTGGAAGTGGCATTACTGGTAT
>NW_027205688.1:0-13194 GCF_024711535.1 Dipodomys merriami
ACCCTTAGCCTAACTGTAAGCCTAAGCCTAATCCTCAGGCTAAACCTCACACTCAGCCTCACCCTAACCCTAACCCTCACCCTTAACTTAACCCTCACCCTCACCTTAACCCTCACCCTCATCTTAACCCTTACCCTCAGCATAAACCTCACCTTTACCCTTACCATCATCCTCACCCTAACCTCACCCGAACCCTAAACCTCATCCTAACCCTCACCCTAACAATAAACCTAGCCATCACGCTAACCCTAACCCTCACCCTCAAACTTACCCTCAGCCTAACTGGAAGTCTAAGCCTAAGCCTTACCCTAACCCTTACCCTCACCCGAGCCCTCACCCTTACCCTAATCCTAACGATCACACTAACCCTAATCCTCACCTCCATCCTCACACTCAGCCTAACCATAAGCCCAAGCATAGCAATAACCCTAATCCTCACCCCCACCCTCACTCTTAGCCTAACCATAAGCCTAAGCCTAATCGTCACCCTAAACCTCACACTCAGTCTCACCCTAACCCTAATCCTAAACCTAACCCTATCCTTAAACCTCAACCTAACCCTCACCCTCACACTTATCCTAACACTAACCCTAACCCTAAACCTCCCCCTATCCTCCCCCTAACCCTAACCCTACCCATTACCCTCACCTTCAGCCTCATGCTCACCGCAAACTTAACCCTAATCATAACAATAACAATAAACCTAACACTAAGCCTAACCCAAACCCTAACTCTAATCCTCAACCCCACCCTCACCCTCATCCTAAGCCTAAGCCTAACCATAACTCTAACCCTAAACCTAACCCTAAAACTAACCATAATCCTCAACCTCACCCTCACACTAACCCAAACCCTAACCGTAACCCTCACCCTAATTCTAAGCCTAACCCTAACCATAAACTTCACACTCACCCTCACCCTAACCCTAACCCTAAACCTAACCCTATCCCTAACCCTAGCCCATACCCTAACCCTTACCCTAGCCCTCACCCTTACCCTAATCCTAACCCTAAACTTCAATCTAAACTTCACACTAACCCGAACCCTAACCCTCACCCTAACCCTCACCATCATGCTCGGCCTAAGCCCATGCCTAAGCCTAAGCCTAAGCCTAAACCTAACCCTAACCCTCACCCTACCACTAACACTAACACTAAAGCTAACTCTATCCCTAAATCTCACCTTCACCCTAAGCTTAACTCTAATCCTAAGACTAAAACTAAACCTCATCCTAACCCTAACACTAACACTAACCATAACCCTAAACCTAATCCTAACAATAACCCTAACCCTAACCCTCACACTCACTCTAACCATAACTCTCACCCTAAACCTAACCTTCACCCAAACACTTACCTTCACCTTAACATAAACCCTAACGCTAACACTAACGCTCACACTAACCCTAAGCATCACCCTAACAGTAAACCTCATCCTTACACTAACCCTAACCCTCAAGCTAACCCTAAAACTCACACTAACCCTAACACTAATCCTCAATCTAACCCTCACTCTCATCCTAACCCTAACACTAACCCTCACCCTAACCCTAACCCTCACCATTACTGTAACCCTCACCCTCAGCCAAACCCTCAAATTTACCCTTACCCTCAACCCCACCCTAACCCGCACCCTAACCCTAACCTTGACCCTAACCCTCACCCTAAACCTAACTCTACTCCTAAACCTCACCCTCACCTTAACCCTAACCCTAACCCTAACACTAACACTAAACTTCACCCTAAACCTAACCCTAACTCTCACCCTCACACTCACCGTAAACGTATCTCTAAACCTAACCCTAACAATAACCCTAACCCTAACCCTCACCCAACCATAACCCTCACTCTAAACCTAACACTCACCCTAACACTTACCCTCACCCTAACACTGACCCTAAGCCGAACACTAACCCTCACACTAACCCTAACCCTCAACCTAATCCTTAACCTCACCATAAACCTATCCCGAACCCTAACACTCACCCTCACCCTAGCCCTCACCATAACCCTAATTTTAACCCTCACCTTCACCCTAACCCTCATCCTCACCCTAAACCTCACACTAACCCTAACCCTAATCCTCAATCTAACACTCACCCTGAACCTAACCCTAACCCTTACCCTAACCCTAAACCTAACCCTAACCCTCACCCTAACACTCAAACTCAGCCTAAACCTCACCTTTACCCTTACCATCATCCTCACCCTAACCCTCACCCTAACCTTAATCCTCACCCTCACCATAAACCTAACCCTCAACCTAACCCTCACCCTAACCTAACTCTAACCCTAAACCTTAATCTAACACTAACACTAAACCTCACCCTCAACCTAGCCCTCACCCTATCCCTAATCTTCATTCTTAACTTTACCCTAACCCTAACCTTAACCCTTACCCTAACCATAATCCTAACCCTAAGCCTCAACCTTACCCTAAAACTCAAGCTCACCATAAACCTAACCATAACCCTCACCCTAACCCTAAATTTACCCGAACCCTAACTCTCACCGTAAACCTAACCCTAACCCTCACTCTCAACCTCACCCTCAGCCTAACCCTAAGCCTAACCCTAACCCTAACCCTCACACTCACCCTAACCCTTATGCTAATCCTAATCCTAACTTTTAGCCTAACCCTCACCCTCAACCTAACCCTCAACCTAACCCTAACTCTAACACTAACCCTAACCCTAACCCTCAATTTCAGCCTCACCCTAACCATAACTCTAACCGTAAACCTCAACCTCACCCTAACCCGAACCCTAACCCTAACCCTAAACCTCACCCTAACGCTAACCCTAAACCTCAACCTCAAACTAGCCCTCACCCTAACCCTAATCCTATCCCTAACCCTCATCCTAACCCTCACCCTAACACTAACCTTAACCTTCACCTCACACTAACCCTAATCCTAACACTAACCCTGAACCTAACCCTAACCCTCAACATCACTGTAACCCTTACCCTAACCCTCAACTTAACCCTAAATTGAACCCGAACCCTAAATCTCACCCCAACCCATAACCTAACGCTCACCCTAAGCCTAACCCTCACACGTACCGTAACCCTCACGCTCAGGCTAACCCTCACCTTTAACCTTACCGACACCCTCACCCTAACACTACCCCTAACACTAAACCTAACCCTAAACCTCACCCTAACCCTAACCCTCACCCTCACCCTGAACCTCACCATAACTCTAACCCTAACCCTAACAATAACACTTATCCTAACCCTAATCATAACCCTAACCGTAACCATAACCCTCACCTCAGCCTCACCCTCAGCCTAACTATAAGCCTAAGCCTAATCAGAACCCTAACCCTCACCGTAATCCTAACCCTAAACCTAACCCTAAACCTAACCCTAAACCTAACCCTATCCCTCCCCATAACCCTAAATCTAACCCTATCCCTAGCCCTCAACCTTACCCTAATCCTAACCCTAAACCGCAAGTTAACTTTCACCATAACCCGAACCTAACCCTCACCCTCACCCTCACCCTCACCCTCACCCTCACCATAACTCTAACCCTAACCCTAACAATAACTCTAACAATAACCCTAACCATAACCATAACCCTCAACCTCAGACTCACCCTCACAGCAAACTTAACCCTAACCATAACACTAAAAATAACCCTAACACTAACCCTAACCCTAACACTAATCCTCACACTCACCCTCACCCTCAGCCTAAACCTAAGCCTAAACCTACCCCTAACCCTCACCGTAACCCTAACCCTAACCCTAACCTAAAAACCTAACCCTAACCCAAACCCTAAACCTAACCCTAATCCTCAGCCCCACCCTCACCCTAACCCAAACCCTAACCCTAACCCTCCCCTAAAAATAACTCTAATTCTAAACCTCACCCTCACCCTAACCCTTACCCTAAACCTATCCCTAAACTGCACCCTAACACTAACCCTCACCCTCAACCTCATCCTCACCGTATCTCTAACCCTAACCCTAAGAATAACACTAACCCTAACCCTAACCATAACCCTAACCATAACCCTCACCTTCAGCCTCATGCTCACCGCAAACTTAACCCTAAGCATAACACTAACAATAAGCCTAACACTAAGCCTAACCCTAACTCTAACTCTAATCCTCAAACCCACCCTCACCCTCATCCTAACCCTAAGCCTAATCCTAACTCTAACCCTAACCTTCACCATAACCCTAAACCTAACCGTAAACCTAACACTAACCATAACCCTAAACCTAACCCTAATCCTCAGCCTCACCCTCACACTAAGCCAAACCAAAACCCTAAACCTCACCCTAACTCTAAGCCTAACCCTAGCCCTAAACCTCACACTCACCCTCACCCTAACCCTAATCCAAAACATAACCCTATCCCTAAACCTAGCCCTCATCCTAACCCTAACCCTAGCCCTCACCCTTACCCTAATCCTAACCCTAAACCTCAATCTAACCTTCACCCTAACCCGAACCCTAACCTGAACCCTAAACCTCACCCTCACCCTCACCCTCACGGTAACTCTAACCCTAACCCTAACAATACGTCTAACCCTAACCATAACCATAACCATAACCAAAACCCTCGCCCTCAGACTCACCCTCACAGCAAACTTAACCCTAACCATAACACTAAAAATAACCCTAACACTAACCCTAACCGTAACACTAATCCTCACACCCACCCTCACCCTCAGCCTAACCCTAAGCCTAACCATAACCCGCACCGTAACCCTAACCCTAACCCTATCCTAAAAACCTAACCCTAAACCTAACCCTAAACCTAACCCTAATCCTCACGCCCACCCTCACCTTTACCCAAACCCTAACCCTAATCCTCCCCCTAACAATAACTCTAATTCTAAACCTCACCCTCACCCTAACCCTTACTCTAAACCTATCCCAAAACCGCACACTAACCCTAACCCTCACCCACAACCTCATCCTCACCGTATCTCTAACCCTAACCCTAAGAATAACACTAACACAAACCCTAACCTTAACCATAAGCATAACCCTCACCTTCAGCGTCATGCTCACCGCAAACTTAACAATAAGCATAACACTAACAATAAGCCTAAACCTAAGTCTAAACCTAACCTTAACTCTAATCCTCAAACCCACCCTCACACTCATCCTAAACCTAAGCCTAATCCTAACTCTAACCCAAACTCTCACCATAACCCTAAACCTATCCCTAACCCTAATACTAACCCTAACAATAAACCTAACCCTAAAAATAAGCCTAATCCTCAGCCTCACCCTCACACTAACCCAAAACCTAACCCTAACCCTCACCCTAATTCTAAGCCTAACCCTAACCCTAAACCTCACACTCACCCTCACCCTAACCCTAATCCTAAACCTAAACCTATCCCTAACCCTAGCCCTCACCCTAACCCTAACCCTAAAACTCAATCTAACCTTCACCCTTACGTGAACCCTAAGCAGAACCCTACCCTAAACCAAATACTAACCCTAACCCTCACCCTAACCCTAAGCCTAACCTTAACCCTAACTCTCACACTCACACTCGCCCTCAACCAAACCCTCACCCTCACCCTGACCATAACCCTCACCCTAACCTAACCCTCACCCTACCACTTACCGTCACCCTAACACTAACCCTAACCCTAACACGAACCCTCACACTAACCCTAATCCTCACCCTCACCCTAGCCCTCAACCTAACCCTAATTCTAACCCTCACCCTCAGCCTAAACCAGACCCTCATCCTCACACTAAACCTCACACTAACCCAAACACTAATCCTCAATCTAACCCTCATCCTATCGCTAACCCTAACCCTTACAGTAACCCTAAACCTAACCCTAACACTCACCCTTATCTTAACACTCACCCTCAGCGTAAACCTCACCTTTACCCTTACCATCAATATCACCCTAACCTCACCCTAACCCTAAACCTCATCCCAACCCTCACCCTTAGGGTAAACCTAACCATCATCCTAACCCTAACCCTCACCCTCAACCTCACCCTCAGCCTAAACCTAAGCCTTAGCCTAAGCCTTACCCTAACCCTCACCCTCACCTGAGCCCTCACCCTTACCCTAATCCTAACCATCACCCTAACCCTAATCCTCACCCCCACCCTCACCCTCAGCCTAAACCTAAGCCTAAGTTGAAACCTAACCCTAACCCTCACCCTAATCCTAACACTAACCATAACCCTAACC
Source organism: Dipodomys merriami (assembly GCF_024711535.1). Taxonomy (NCBI): domain Eukaryota; kingdom Metazoa; phylum Chordata; class Mammalia; order Rodentia; family Heteromyidae; genus Dipodomys; species Dipodomys merriami. The sequence goes on from NW_027205688.1 coordinate 6,186, forward strand.
CTAAACCTCAACCTAACCCTCACCCTAACCTTAACCCTAACACTAACCCTAACCCTAACCCTCGACCTAACACTGCCCCTAACCCTAAATCTAACCCTAAACCTCACCCTCACCCTAACCCTACTCCTAACCCTAACCCTAAACCTCACCCTAACCCTCACCCTAACCCACACCCTCACCCTCACCCTCACCCTCACTGTTACTCTAACCATAAACCTAAAAATAACACTAATCCTAACCCTAAACCTAACCCTAACCCTAACCCTAACCCTAACCTTAATCCTAACACTCACCATCAACCTAACCCTAATACTAACCCTAAACCTCACCCTAACCCTAACACTCACATCACAGTAACCCTAACTCTCATCCTAACCCAAACCCTAACCCTAACCCTCACCCTTAGCCTAACCCTCACGTCTACCCTTATCGTCACCCCCACCCTAAACCTCACCCTAACCCTAACACTCAAGATAACACTCACCCTAACCCTAACTCTACCCCTAAACCTCACCCTCAACCTAATCCTAACTCTAACACTAACCCTAACACGAAACCACACCCTAACCCTAACCAAAACCCTCAAACTAACCCTAAAACTCACCCTCAACCTTACCCTCAGCCTAAACCTAAGGCTAACTCTAACCCTCACACTCCCCCTCTCCCTAACACTAATCCTAAACCTAACCGTAACCCTAACACACACCCTCATCCTAAACCTCACCCTAACCCTAACTATAACACTAACACTAAGCCAAACCCTCACCCTAACACTCACCCTAAACCTATCTCTAACCCTAAAACTCAAACTCACACTGACCCTAACCCTAACCCTAAACATCACACTAACCCTAACCCTAAACCTCAACTTCACCCTAGCCCTCACCCTAAACCTAATCCTAAACCTAAACTTCATCCTAACCCTCACACTAACCCTAACCGTAACCCTCACCCGACACCTAACCCTCCCCCTCAACCTAACCCTCAGCCTAAGCCTAAGCCTAAACCTAAACCTAACCCGAACCCACACACTCACACTCAACCTAACCCTAATCCTAACCATAACCGTAACACTTAACCTCACCCTAACCCTAAACCTAAAACTAACCCTAACCCTAACCCTCATCCTAATCCTCACCTGAACCCTAACTCTAACCCTAAACCTCACACTCACCCTAACCCTAACTATAACCCTAACCCTAACCCTAAACCTCCCCTAACTCTAACCCTCATCCTCACCCTCACCGTACCACTAACCCTAAACCTCACAATAACCCTAAAACTAACCCTAAACCTCACCCTAACCATAACGCTCAACCTAATACTAACCCTCACGCTAACACTTACCCTCACCCTAACACTAACCCTAACTCTAACACTAATGCTCACAGTAACCCTAACTCTCACCCTAACCCTAAAGCTCACCCTCACCCTAACCCTAACCATCGGCTACACCCTAGCCCCCACCCTAAACATAATTCTAACCCTAACACTCACCCAAACCCTAACCCTCATCCTCACCCTAATCCTCACACTAACCCTAAACGTAATCCACAATCTATCCCTCACCCTCACCCTAACACTCACCCTAACCCTAACCCTCATCCAAACACTCACCCTAATCCTAACCCTATCCATCACCCTAACCCTAACCCTCACCCTCACCCTCAGGCTAAACCTAAGCCTAAGCCTAACCCTAACCCTAACACTCACCCTCACCATAGCCCTCACCCTAAACCTAATCCTAACCCTAACCCTCATCATAACCCTTACCATAACCCTAATCATAACCATCACCGAAAACCTATTCCTCACTCCCAAGATCACCCTCAGCCTAACCCTAACCCTAAGCCTAACCCTAACCCTAAACCTAATGCTCACACTCAACCTCACCCTAACCCTAATCCGAAAACTAACCCTATCCCTAACACTAACCCTCACCCTAACCAGAAGTACTCACCCTAACCCTAAGCCTAAACCTAAACCTCATCCTAACCCTAACCCTAACCCTCACACTCATGCTAAGCCTAAGCCTAAATTAAGCCTAAGCGTAAACCTAACCCTAACCCTAACCGTCAACCTAATCCTAACCCTAACTCTCACCCTAACCCTGACCCTAACACTAACCCTAACTCTAACCCTAATCCTCACCCTCATCCTAACCCAAACTCTAAACCTAATCCTAAACCTAAACCTCATCCTAACCCCAACCCTAACCCACACACTTACCCTCACGGTAAACATAACCCTAACACTAACACTAACAATAACACTAACCCTAACCCTAACCCTCACCCTAACAATAACCATAACCATAACCCTCACCCTAAACCTAACCCTCAACCTAACACTAACCCTAACCCTAAACCTAACCCTCACACTAACCCTAACCATCACCCTAACCCTATACCTCACCCTAACACTAACCCTAACCCTCACCCTCACCCTAGCCCTCACCCTAAGCCTAACTCATCCTCACCCTAAACCTCACACGAACCTTAACACTAATCCTCAATCTAACCCTCACCTTCACCTTAACCCTAACCCTAACCCTCACCCTCAGCTAAACCCTCACCCTAACCCTAATCCTCACCCTCAGCCTCATGCTAACCCTAACTATAACCCTAAACCTCACCCTCACGCTAACCCTAACCCTAAACCTCAACCTAACCCTAACCCTAAAACTCACCCTCACCCTAGCCCTTACCCTAACCCTAATTCTAACCCTAACACTCATCCTAAACTGCCCCCTAACCCTAACTCTAACCCTAAACCTCACACTCACCCTAACCTTAACCCTAACCCTAACCCTAAACTTCACCCTAAACTTCACCCTAACGAAAATCCTCACCCTCACCCTCAAACTCACCGTAACTCTAACCATAACCCTAACAATAACACTAACCCTAACCCTAACTCTAACCATAACCCTCACCCTCAGCCTCACCCTCACCACAAATTTAACCCTAACCACAACATTAACAATAACCTGAAATCTAACCCTAACCCTAACCCTAAAACTTATCTTAATCCTCATCCTCACCCTCACCCTAACCCAAACCCTAAACTTAACCCTCACCCTAAACCTAAGCCTAATCCTTAAGCTAACACTAACCCTCACCCTCACCCTCAACTTAAACCTATTCCTAACCCTAACCCTATCACTAACCCTAACCCTCACCCTAACCCTCACCCTAGCCCTAAGCCTAACCCTAATGCTAACCCTAAACCTCACCCTAACCCTCACCCTAACCCTAACCCTAACCCTAACCCTAACCTTAACCCTCAACTTCATGCTCGGCCTAAGCCTTAGCCTAAGCCTAATCCTAACCCTAACCCTCACCGTAACCCTAACTGTAACACTAAGGATAACTCTAACCCTAAACCTCATTCTCACCCTAACCTTAACTCTAACCCTAACCCTAAACCTAAACCTCATCCTAACCCCAAACATAACCCTCACTTTCACCCTCACCGTAACTGTAACTCTAACCCTAACCCTAACAATAACCCTAACCCTAACCCTAACCCTCACCCGAACCAAAACCCTCACCCTAAACCAAACTCTCACCCTAACAAATACCCTCAACCTAACACTAACCCTAACCCTAACACTAACCCTCACACTAAACCTAATCCTAACCCTAAACCTCAATCTAACCCTCACCCTCACACTAACCCTAACACTAACCCTAAACTTAACCCTCACCCTAACCCTCCCACTAAAACTCTATCTAAACCTAAACCTCACCATCACCTTAACCCTAACCCTAACCCTAACCCTAAACCACACCATAACAGTAACCCCTAACTTCACCAGTACCGTCACCCTCACCATAACCCTAACCCTAACCCCAACAATAACACTCCCCCTAACCCTAAACCTAACCCTAACGGAAAGCCTAACCCTAATTCTAACACTCACCCTCACCCTAACCCTAATCCTAACCCTAAACCTCAAGCTAACACTAACCCTAACCCTCACCCAAACCCTAGCACTCACCCTAACCCTAATCCTAACCCTAATCCTCATTCTAACCCTCACCCTAACCCTAACCCTAACGCTCACCTCCAGTCTCACCCTCACCGTAACTCTAAACCTAACCCTAACAATAACACTAACCCAAACCCGAAACATCACCCTAATCCTAATCCTCACCCACAACCTCACCCTCAGCCTAACCCTAAGCCTAAGTATAACCCTCACAATAACCCTAATCCTAAACCTAACCCTATCCATACATCTCAACCTAACCCTCACCCTCCCCCTAACCCTAACAAAAAACCTAACCCTAACGCTCACCCTAACCCTCCTCCTCACCCTAACTCTAACCCTAAACCTCACCCTCACCCTAACACTAACCCTAACCCTAAAACTCACTCTAAACCTCACCCTAACCAAAACCCTCACCCTCACCCTCAACCTCACCGTAACTCTAACCCTAACCCTAACAATAACACTAACCTTAACCCTAACCCTAACCCTGACCCTAACCATAACCCTCACCCTCAGCCTCACCCTCACCGCAAACTTAACCCTAATCATAACACTAACAATAAACCTAACCCTAACCCTAATGCTAAACCTAATCTGCACCCCCACCCTCACCCTCACCCTCATCCTAACCCTAAGCCTAAGCCTAAACCTAACCCTGACCCTCACCATAATCCTAAACTTAACCCTAAACCTAAACCTAACCCTAACCCTAAACCTGACCCTAATCCTCAGCCTCAACCACACCCTAACCCAAACACTAACCCTAATCCTCACCCTAAACCTAAGCCTAACCCTAACCCTCACCCTTACAATTACCCTCACCATAACACTACCCCTAACTCTCACACTAACCCTCACATTAACCCTAACTGTCACCCTAACCCTAAACCTCACCCTAACCCTAACCCTCAGCGTCACCCTAGCCCCCACCCTAACCTTAGTTCTAACCCTAACACTCACCCTAACCCTAACCCTCAACCTCACCCTAAAATTCACACTAAGCCTAACTCTAATCCTCAATCTATCCCTCACCCTCACACTAAACCTCACCCTAACCCTTACCCTAACAATGACCCTAATCCTAACCCTCACCCTTAGGGGAACATTCACCCTCAGCCTAACCCTCACCTTAACTCTTACTGTCACGCTCCCCCTATCAGTCACCCTAAACCTAACCCTCATTCTCACACTCACCCTAACCCTAAACCTATCCATCACGCTAACCCTAAACCTCAGCCTCACCCTTACCCTCAGCCTAAACCTAAGTCTAAGCTTAACCCTAATCCTATCACTCATTCTCACACTAGCCCTAACCCTAAACCTAATCCTAACCCTAACCCTCAACCTAACCCTAACTCTCACCTTCACCCTAACCCTTACCCTAACCCTCACCCTAACCCTAAACTTAACCCGAACCCTAAATCTCACCCTAACCCTAACCCTAACCCTAACCCTCACCCTTAGCCTAACCCTCACGTTTACCCTTACCGTCACCCCCACCCTAAACCTCACCCTTACCCTAACACTCAACCTAAAACTCACCCAAACCCTAACTCTAACACTAACCCTAACAATAAACCACACCCTAAACCTAACCCTCAATCTAACATTAACACTCACCCTCACCCTCACCCTCAGACTAAACATAAGGCTAATTCTAACCCTCACACTCCCCCTCTCCCTAACCCTAATCCTAATCCTAACCCTAAACCCTAACACACACCATCACCCTAACCCTCACCCTAACCCTAACTATAACACTAACACTAAGCCAAACACTCACCCTAACACTCACCCTAACCCTATCTCTAACCCTAAACCTCAAACTCACACTGACCCTAACCCTAACCTTAAACCTCACCCTAACCCTAACCCTAAACCTCACCTTCACCCTAGCCCTCACCCTAACCCTAATCCTAAACCTAATCTTCATCCTAACCCTCACACTAACCTTAACCCTAACCCTCACTCGAACCCTAACCCTCCCCCTCAACCTAACCCTCAGCCTAACCCTAAGCCTAAACTAAACCTAACCCTAACCCACACACTCACCCTCAACCTAACCATAATCCTAACCATAACCCTAACACTTAACCTCACCCTAACCCTAAATCTAAAATTAACACTAACCTTAACCCTCATCCTAACCCTCACCTGAACCCTAACTCTAACCCTAAACCTCACACTCACCCTAACCCTAACTCTAACCCTAACCCTAAACCTAAACCTCCCCTAACTCTAACCCTCATCTTCACCCTCACCCTCACCCTAACCCTCACCTTCATCCTAATCCTCACCCTATCCCTAACCCTAACCAAACTACCTAACCCTTACCTTCCTAAACCCTCATCCTCACCCTCACCCACACCCTAACCCTCGCCCTCACGCAAGCCCTCCTCCTAACTGTAATACTAACTGTAATCCTCATTCTCACCCTCACCCCTCACTCTAAACCTAACCCTAACCCTAACCCTCACCCTCACCCTAACCTGACTCTTAATCTCAACCTCAACCTAAGCCTAATTCTAACCCTAACCCTCACACTAACGCTAACCCTCAACATAACCCTAACCCTTCCACTCACCCTAACACTCATCCTAACCCTAACTCTCACCCTAACCCTAAACCTAACCCCCACCCTCACCCTAACACTCACTGTCACCCTATCCCTCACCCTAAACCTAACACTCAGCCTCACCCTAACCGTAAGCCTAACCCTAACCCTAACCCTCACACTAAACCTAACCCTCACCTAACCCTAAACCTCAACTTCATCCTAAACCTAAACCTAAACCTAACACACATCCTAACCCTAACCCTAACCCTAAACCTCACCCTAAACATAACCCTCACCCTGACCCTTAACATACACCTCACACTAACCCTCACCCTAACCCTCTACCTAACCCTCACCCTCACCTTAACCCTAACCCTCACCCTCACCCTAACCCTAAACCTAACCCTCAACCTAACCCTAACCCTAACCCTCACACTATCCCTAAACCTCACCCT
>NW_027205689.1:0-13176 GCF_024711535.1 Dipodomys merriami
GGAAATGCTCATGGAGGCTGGGTGAAGATCACTCTTAAGGATCTTTAGGTCTAGGTGAAGACACATCCTTTTGTCAAATCTGTTTTCTCCCCGGCAGTTTTAAAAAGTGTGTGTGTGTGTGTGTGTGTGTGTGTGTGTGTGTGTGTGTGTGTGTGTGTGTGTGTGTGTGTGTGTGTGTGTGTGTGTATTAAGATTAGTAGTTGGTTAATCAGACTTAAAAAATGGAAATATGTGTCCTTATGGGAGGATTTCTTGGTGACATAGTCAATATGTTCTTAAATTTGATCATGTGTTTTATTAACATGGAGGTTCATGAGTCAGATCTAAGCCTTTAAGTTTTGTCCTGCGTTTTTTCAATCCCTCCAGGAGAACAAACTTCAACTTTCCCCCAACTTTATCCCCACCACACACACACACACACACACACACACACACACTCACACACACACACACACACACACACACACACACACTCACACACACACACACACACACACTATTTCCTCTATGCTATAGTCAGAGCAGTTGCAACAAATGTTGGGGGCTCTGAAGACTAGGATATTATGGAAATTTAAATTAGAAATTACTCGTTTAAAATAATATAAATAGAAACATGCCCCTCAAGATCTCAAGTCCTCTCTGGAATGCATTTTTTTTTTCATCTCTGAAACAAAGGACAGAATAGAGGAAGGCTAAACATTACCATCCCAGCTCTCCAGGTCTGTGCTCCTGTTGTGTCTAACAGGCCTCATGAAACCTGTCAGGGCAAAACCAGGCGAGTTCCAACTACAGCTCCTGGGAGGAGTTCTGAGGCTCTCTAATTGCTTCCTAAGGCTCTACAACTCACCCTTCAGAGCTTCATTTTATTCTGTGGCTTCAGAGTAAGGGTTTGACACTCAATCTAACTCACATGAGTGGATGTCAGAGGAATTGGGCCTTGTTGTTCAACATATATGCATTTAAAAGAAAGTATATAAAACAGTCCTGAGGACAAAATATTTTATAAGGCAAATGCCTTATATTTCTTATTCTATTACTTATATTTCTATTACTTATATTTCTTGGAATAAGGCAAAGCTTTCAGAAGTCTTTTGTAATTTTTATTTCTGGCCTGATATAGCTAATAGAATATTTCCAGGGACATTTATTTGTTTAAGAAGAAAAGGCATTAGTAAATTAACATCTAATAGTGCAAGGGATTTTTAAAAATATAATTTTATTGTTATTAGGGTGTTGTACAGAGGAGTTACCATTTCACAATTCAGTAATGTGTGAATTTCTTCATTAGAAAATGTCACACCTTCTTTCACTTTGTCTCAGTTTCCCCCTGAGATTTGGGTGGGGGGAGGATGAAAGTGATTTGCAATGTTCAGACTGCTGCATAGACATAAATATAATGGGGGAAAGATTGGGAAAATTTAGAAATAAAAATCTTTTAGCCAGGCACCAGTGAGTGGCTCATGCCTGTAATCTTAGCTACTCAGGAGGTTAATTTAAGAATTGAACTTCAGGGGCTGGGAAGGTGGCTCAGTGGTAGAGTGCTTGCCTTGCATGCCTGAGGCCCTGGGTTCGATTCCTCAGCACCACATTAAGCAAAAAGAAAAAAGCCGGAAGTGGCGCTGTGGCTCAAGTGGTAGAGCGCTAGCCTTGAGCTGAAGAGCTGAGGGACAGCGCCCAGGCCCAGAGTTCAGGCCCCACGACCGGACCCAAAAAAAAAATTAAAAAAAAAAAAAAAAAAAAAGAATTGAACTTCAAAGCCAGCCTGAACAAGAAAGTCCTTGAGACTCTTTTCTCCAGTTATCCACCAGAAAACTGGAAGTAGCACTGTAGCTCAACGTGGTTGAGTGTTAGCCTTGAGCAGAAAAGCTCATGGACAGTGCCCAGAGCCTGAAGTCAAGCCCCAGGATCGACAATAAAAATAAAAATAAAATTTCATGTAATCATTGGAGGTATGTATGTAAAGGCTTTATTGTCTTTCTTCACTTAAGACCAAATGATTTTCTAAATATTTAAAGCATATTCTAGCTTTATTCTCTATTTTGTCTGCATTGGACTGGTATGTAATGATTATTTTCCTGAAGATTACATCAGTGACAAGAAGTGATAGCAAACAGATGCCATAAGCAACCCTTATTATGAACTGTACACTGTACACTATGAAAAAATACATCAGATCACAACCTAACAACCCAGAGGGAACCTAACTTCTGGGTAGAATTAGATGTGGTTATTTTCCAGGTAACTGATTGGGTTTAATCACCAATATGAAAAGCTTATAGCTTTCTAGCAGTCAAAGTTATAACTGGGGCATGCCAGAGAAGGTAGCGCTAGAATTATCACACAGACTCAATCGTTATTTCACCCACATTCTGCCTACTACTCCCATTCTCCTCCTGAACTACACCCCCATCTGTCTTTGCATGCTGAGCTCTCTTTAAAGCCTGTGAGAGTTTCATGCGTGGGAAATCAGAGGAAAGCAAAGCTACCTTATACAAAAGCATATGGTTAGGAGTCCAAAGTCCAATATTCCATACTTGTATTCTCCCTATGGGAGCTCAGCTAACAGTAAGACCCTCAACTATTGCATTTTGTGTGCCTACAACTGCTTAAATTGGTAGCCTTCATCCTATAGTGCCAGGTTTGTTTTCACATTTAGTTCTCTTGGATTTTTTTTACCCTAGTTTGACAGAAAAGAAAAAAAAAGGAACAAAATAGGGAAAGAAGGCAGGGGAGTCGGGAAAGAATAAATCATTATGCAGCTCTCAACCTTCACAGGGAAACAGCAGTACAAACCCACAGATCCAGAACTGTTAAGCAAGGGGGCTGTTTGTTTACAAGTGACAGGTTCAATTATGTAACTAGCTAAGTTAAGGAAATCTAGTGAGAGTCGGGGGTGGGAAAATCTATGCTTTTGAATTAGGAAACATCATCAACTATGAAATAGGTTCATGAAGATATTCTGTGTGCTTACTTTTTTTTTCTTTTGGTGCTCTTCCTGGGGCTAGAACTTAGGGCCTGGACACTGTCCCTAAGCTTTTGTGTTCAAGGCTAGCTCTCTACCACTTGAGCCACAGCTTCACTTCCAGCCTTTTGGTCTTTAATTGGAGATAAGTCTCAAGGACTTTCCTGCCTGAAATGGCTTTGAACCATGATCCTCAGATCTCAGCCTCCTGAGGAGCTAGGATTACAGGCATGAACCACTTTTGTCTGGCTTTGTTTACTTTTAGTTGCTTCCTGACCTTAGAAACCTAGTTTTATTATACCCAGAAATGGGCAATGTTTCTATCCAGATAATGAACCCTCATTCTTTAATATTTGATGATACCTTAAAACACAGTTCTCAGTATGAGAGTTATTAAACCATTAGTATGTACATATTAGAAAGTTGGAATTGGGGCTGGGAATGTGGCTTAGTGGTAGGGTGCTTGCCTAGCATGCAAGAAGCCCTGGGTTCCATTCCTCAGTACTACATAAACAGAAAAAGCTAGAAGAGGTGCTGTGGCTCAAATGTTAGAGTGCTAACCTTGAGCAAAAGAAGCCCAGGCCCTGAGTTCAAGCCCCAGGACTGTCAAAAAAGAAAAAAAAATAGTTGGAATTGCCTTTTTAAAAATCTGTTACCCTGGACTTCCTGTTTGATTTAGCAGGAAAAAAAGATAATACATTTATGATCAGTTCTAGTTTTCCTTCACTCTTCACCCATTGGTAGATTTTTAGTACTTTTTAAGGTATGAGACTGTAGCATGCACATAAAATATTTTTTTAAAAAAATTCCATGTACATAAAGCTTCTTAGATTTGAAACTAAAAACTGTACCTCTAAAGAAAAACAGTTAGAAAATCAAACAATAAGTCTTTATATTGGACTATAGTAAATTTCATACATAGTTAATCTCAACAAAGACACTTAACTAAGGTGGTTTCAGCCACGTGAGATGGTACATTGCTGAAAGACCAGCTAATCCAAAGGTGGAGGTAGGAGGATCAGGAGTTGGTGCAAAATATTAGTGCAGTACAGGCAAAATTATGAAATTCTTCTTAAAAAGAAACAACCTCCCTCCCCTGAAAAACCCCAAAAGTATAAACAAAATGCTGGGGTGGGGCTCAAGATGTAGAGTCCTTGCTTCAGGCCCTCAATTCAAGCCCTTGTGTGTGTGAGTGAGGGGGGGGGGATTATCTCATTTAAATATTTGTTCCTACATTTTAATATGCTCTAAGACATTTTTCCTAAAAATTCACACTCAAATTTCAGTGCCAAATTATTGGTAAGTATGTGAATCAATCAATAGCAAATTGAACCAAACCAAGGTTGCCAAGTCAGTAAGTTTATGGGACATTGTTATTCTGCTTACTCATCTAGCTAACTTGTTATTCAATTGGGTCAGTTTGGTATTACAGGTTATTCTCTAGTGAGTGAAATCTTCAGGGAATTGTTGGGGAATTATGTTTTTCAGCAGGCAGACAAAAGCACTGAATTCATCTCCTCAGGGAACCTTCTCAGGGTGTTTTCTACTGAAGGTACAAGAACCTGGGAGTTTCCCAGCTGAGACTTGGTACCCAGAGGATTTCTCAGCTCTAGTACTTAGCATAATAGACAACGAGGGTGGGGATTAAATCCATGATAATCTTGCAAGGCATACCAGGAATGACTTTTCTTCTTTGAAAAATCTGTATTTTGGCAAAGAGTAGAGTAGGGTAGTTAGTGGTCGGTGTCCTTCCACCCACATTAAGGGTAGGGCTGAAGCTGATTCATTCTCTAAAGACAAAAGTAATGCACTCAACAACTATAATCAAAAGCCTGTGCTGGAGAAGGATATTTTTAATAAGTTATATAGTCCCAATCCAGCAACACTGTATAGTGATTCTGTGGTTGTAGGTTTGAATCTTGGTGACTGGAAAGCCCAAACAAGCTAAGCCAAGAAACAAAAGAATGGAGGGATATTTATTACTTGCAATAGTCAAGTTGAGCATGAGAGTTGTTTCCAAAGCAATGTCCTTTACTCACGAAAGGAAGCATGTGGATTTTATCTGGAGAGCCTATGTATATTCATAAGTAGTGCAGTTTGAAACTAAGCACCTTCCTAAGCATGCACAATTGCAGGAGAGAAAGATGGCCAACACATTTTGGGACATGCTAAGCTTTAGGTCATGGAGCATGTGTTCCAAAGGTTAAAATGATGGACAGGATCACTTCTGGGCATTTTGAGATTGTGTCATGAAATTTTGGCTGAAAATAAAGGAAAGGACACTTTGAAAGTGTGTTAATATAGTTTTCCCCAAAGGTGTCTGCTTTGCTTAGTGATCTCCAATTAGTTGGTTATCTTTACCAGCTTACAATATGAAGTAGCTAAGAGGTCTCTATTCACTGAACTGTCTGTGAATGTTTAACACAGGATATGACTTAAAGTTAAATGACACTGAGTGAGACAGGCATCTCTAAGTTGCTTCAAATTCTTCATTCCTAGACTTATAGGCTATAGTATTTCAATAAGAAATAAAGATGATTTGTGCAAGTATATGGAGGTCAACATGTCTGAATCAATTTTTATACATCTACATGTCTACATATTCAGTGTATGGATTACAGTTATTATTATAAAACAATCATAGTAGGGCTGGAGGAGTGGCTCAAGTGGTAGAAAGCTCACAGTAACTACAAATTTTAATTCAAACACCAGCATGGTCAAAAAAAAAAAAGAAGAAGAAAATGCACACACACACACACACACACACACACACAATGATAACGTACAGAGGAGCCTACAAAAACTTTTGATTTGCCATTGTCTTTTTTTAACCTTTTATCTAAAGGAATAAGAAAATATATCATTATCATTGAAATGATCATCACAATAATATTTTATTAATATTACTTTAAATATTGACCTTTCAAAGCACTCTAAGTATATAATTTAGGACTGAAGGCATGGTTCAAATGGTAGAATACCAGTGTGAGATAGAAGAACAAGCAAGCTAGCTAAGAGCTCAAGGCTCTGAGTTCAAACTCTGATATAATCACACATACACACACATGGTAAATATATAAGATTATTTATTTATACATAAGTAGTGTCCACTGTAACATTATTTTGAGATGTCAGATGGTAGCCATGAATACTTTCCTTATTGGAAGATGAAGATAGAATGGATTTTACACATTTCAAAAAGGTATACTTCACTTATTTCTGTATTTTACATTTCAATACAAACTCTGCTGATATAATGTGCATAAAATTTATATTAAAAATCACTAAAACAGAGTAAGCTAAGCCAATTCTTTAAAAAAAATTCTTTTTTCTTTCAGTAAAAATGTACGGGGAGGGAAGGGATGGTAGGAGAAAAACAAAGGAGGAGGCAACAATGCTTGATAAGAAATGTACTCATTACCTTGTTCATGTAACTGTAACCCCTCTGTACAGTATTTTCACAATAAAAACTTATTAAAAATGTACAGAGGTACTCATTACCTTACTCATGTAATTGTAAATCCTTTGTACAATAATTTTACAATAAAAATATTAAAAATGTACTGAGAGGCTGGGAAGTCACTCAGTGACAAAGCATTTGCCTAGCAAGTACAACATCCTGGGTTCAATCCCCAGTACAAAAAAAAGAACAGATGAAAAAATGTATGGAAAGCCAGATGATGGTGGCTCATACCTGTAATCCTAGCTACTCAGAAGGCTGAGACCTGAGGATCACAGTAAAAGCCATCTGGGGCAGGAAAGTCTGTAAGACTATTATCTCCAATAAACTACTCAGTAAAGGGCTGAAGTGGTGCTGTGATTCAAGTGGTAGAGTATCAGCCTTGTGCAAACTAAGCTCAGGATCAGCACTCAGGCATAGAATTCAAGCCCCAGGACTGGCAAATAAATAAATAAATAAGGAAGTGCCTTTTAAATGTGATTTATACATTAGCTGTTGATTTGAGGTGTTCTTAAGTCCCTCAAATATACTAGAGAATATAATTGAGGTGTCATTTGAATACCTTGTTTTATGTGAAAATAGAATATTAAGGAAACTAGTGGTGATAGATAAATAGGGGCAAAGATGAAGGAAAGGATAGCTCTAATCAAGATTCATTGTTTAGCCAGGTGCCAGTGGCTCACACCTCTAATCCCAGCTACTCCTTTAGGAGGCTCAGAACTGAGGATCGCAATTTGAAACCAACCTGGACAGACAAATCTTGGACACTCTTATTTCCTATCAACCAGTAAAAAGCTTGAAATGGATATGTGGCTCAAGTATAGATCACCAGCCTAAAGGAAAAAAAGCTCAGGGACAGTGCCCAGGCCCTGAGTTCAAGCCTCCATACTGGCGCGCATGCACACGCACACGTACACACACACACGTACACACACACACACACACACACACACACACATGCACACACACTCTCACACACACAAGATGCATTGTACACATAGAGAGAGCATGGGGAACAAAAGGAGAAAAATTTCTAATGAAACAGGGCAGCTTTTCATATCTTCTTGAAGATATCTGAGGCACAGGGAAGAGAATGGGATCTAGATTTAATTATCTGCTCCATTCCCAGGCTCAGAGTCTTTGCCACTTCTTCTACAAGCTGACAATGTTGCTTTGCAGAATAAGTGTGCAGTACCATTTCCGGCAGGGAGGAGAGATTAACCAAAAAACATCTTGGCGTGGAGTACTAAAATTAAATAATTGTGAAAATAAATGGACTTGTTTCTTTTCAATTGTAGGTAGCTTCAAACACCACCAAAGATGATGAAACCAGCCATTCAAGTGACCTTTAGAAAACGTTATTCTTCTGGCTTTCATCAACTATAAATTAATGTGATTCTATTCATAGCCTAAAGTTGAGGAAATAACCTGCCAATATTCTCACTCTAGGAAAACAATTGTTTCTAGGAAAGCCAAAATGTTCCTGTGCTTCCTACTGTTTGAAATATAAAGATGTGTCACATGCATTGAATTGAAAAAAGTCAAAGAATTCTTTTCAAAACTTTAAACAATAATCAAGTGCCATATAAATTCTAAGATATATATTACTTGAGAAATTTAATGAGCACATAATGCATACTAATTAATTTTACCAACATCCCTGCAATAAAAGCATTTTCACCCTACTTTCCCTTTCAACAAGCAGGGAGACAAGATTCCATAAGACCAAGTTTCTCACTCTAGGGAAATGTGCAGAAGTTGCTGAGCCACAAAAGGGAACCTGGAATGTTGGAATTTAAGACCAGCCCATTGTCACATGTAACATTTTCTGCTTTTTTATAGTGGTATATTTGGAGGGGAGGTGGGTTATGTGTGCTGTGGCCTCCACTCCAAAACAATATTAATTATTCATTTCCAGGTCCTAAGATCACAAGCTACTTGTTTGTAATGCTAATATTTTAATTGTTTTGACCTAGACTTATTTAGTAAACCTCAAAATTTTCCTATTGTTGGTTTATAAAATGAAATTTAGGTCAGGTGCCAGTGAGTGGCTCAGGAGGCTGAAATCTGAGGATGCCAGTTTGAAGCCAGCCCAGGCAGGAGAGTCTGTAAAGACTCTCATCGCCAATTAACCACCAAAAACCAGAAGTGGTGCTGTGGCTCAAAGTGGTAGACCACTAGACTTGAGCTAAAGAGCTCAGGGACAGTGCCCAGGTCCTGAGTTCAAGCCCCATGACTGACAAAACAATAAAAACAAAACACACAGCAGAACAAGATTGTGTTGAGAGTATACAATTATCAAAATTTTATTTTCCCAAATATCCCATTAACTAGCCAAGAAGAAATACTGGCGACCATTGACTATCATTGCTAGGTAACAAGAAAAATAGAATTCAGCACTATTTTTGTTTTTATTTTTCATGATGAACTGTAATGTTAGTTTGTTTAAACAGCCATATAAGTTCTTTCCTGTCATGATTTTGGAGTTGTGATGTATGCCGCAGCAACTAGAACTGAATTTGATTTTATGAGCTAGATCTCATCTTTGAGGTACTTCAATGAGCTTCTGAAAAATGAGCCTTATGAGTGGTTTTCCACTAGAATATTTATAGATTATAGTAAATTCAGGCAGTCATTCTCTAGATAAATTCCCTAGGTATATTGTGACATGCCAACAGCTGAAAGATGAGAATAAACCTAAAGTTTCCAGTTGAAGTAGAGAAAGACACACACACACACACACACACACACACACAAACACACATTTTTTTAAAGAACCACTTAAAAAAAAAGATTGGTAGTACATTAAAAAGATCCATACATTTGGCAAACTGTCCTTATGGCTATTTTGGATAGGACACATTCTTCTGTATTTTGGGGTTAAAGTTAAATAATTCCTGAGATTTTAATTTTAGTTTCTCAAGGAAAAAAAAACCCAGTTGAACTGCTTTATATTATTTCCTGAGCCAGGAATTGAGTCCAAAACTACTGAAGAGGTAACCACAAATTGACATTTTTGTGTTTTGGAGGTTAAAAAATGAGCAAAGAAGGAAAGGGAGAAGGTGGTTTATGTTTTTAAAAATAATTTCAGGAGAAATGAAAGAATGTTTATCTGTCAAGTATTTCAAGCTGTCTCCTCCTCCTCCTCCTCCTCCTCCTCCTCCTCCTCCTCCTCCTCCTCCTCCTCCTCCTCCTCCTCCTCCTCCTCCTCCTCCTCCTCCTCCTCCTCCTCCTCCTCCTCCTCCTCCTCCTCCTCCTCCTCCTCCTCCTCCTCCTCCTCCTCCTCCTCCTCCTCCTCCTCCTCCCCTCCCCCCCCCTCCTCCTTTTCCTTCTTCTTTCTGGTGGTCCTGGATATCAAACTCAAGCATCTTGGGCATCCGTCCTAAGTCATCACTACCACTGAGCTCCATCCCACGTTCCTATAAAACCCTTTACATACGTACATGACTGTTTAAAAATATGCCAAATGCCATTGCTGCAACTGATAACTATCTTTGCAACAGTACTAATGTCGTAAAAATACATTTTAAGAGTCTTGGCAGATTATAATTGTTGCATTTTAGAAACTCTAAATCATCAGTTACACGAAATAAAGAATCTAGGGAAAACTTGAGCAAGATTTTTTCATTCAGCTGTCCCTTTTCCCTTTGGGGCCTATTAAGTGCTATACAAACAAAGCTGTCTCTTACCCTGGCTGGTCTGGCGTTGGTACACACCTCTCAGGCAATTGGAGCCAGCCTTCTAGAACTGGCTGTCTCATCTTGAGCAGTTTGTTATTTGTATTTCAGGCCTCTCTCCCTTTTTTTCACACCTGTTTTTCATTTCATGCTATTCAGAGTTTCTGATACTGATGAAATCAAGTGGGGGCCGACTCAAATGTAAGCAGTCTGCACTGGACCTTAATGGTGAGTCTCTGTGCAGGCTTTTCAGACTAGAACAGTAGCTGGGTGTGTATCTCACTCACCTGCACAAATTATATGACATTTGAGTAGAAAGTTTGTGCTTTGAAATGTCTTTTCACCTCCCTCTTAGGGTTATAATGATTTACCAGGCTGAGCATTGGACAGAATAAAAGGGAAGAATAAAAGGGGATCCATTTTTAAAAGCCATGTGCTTTAAATAATGTATGCAGAAGCACCAGGAATTGGAATTTCATCATTTCAAGTCTTATGCAGGGACCAACATTTATCCTAACATGGAGGAAAATGGTGCCAAGAAGCAAAAACGTGTTTTCTTTCACCTTATAAATTCATGCTTGGGCAGATCTTTGGAGTATAGAATCTTCTGCATGTTCATGTGTAATAACACTGACCACTGTTGATGGGAGATAACCACACACATAGAAAAGAAAACATGTCCTTTAGAACTGAACTTGGACCTTGGGGATGAAAATATCTCCCTCGCTAATGGCTGATGGGAATTATACAGTCTCGAATTTGCTCCCTGAGGACCTGACATCATTGAATTTGGAGAAGCAGAGCCAGGTTCATCCAGGGGTAGCAGAGAAAAAAATGTTTTGAAAAAAAAAAAAAGGTGATCATGAATCAGGCTTTTAAATTAAGTCACAGAAGTCCCTGCCTAATTATATCATGAAAACAAGTTTCTAAGAAAGAGAAGACCATGATAGATTTGTTCTTGTTTACTACTCTTAACCAACTATTCTAGATTAGATTTTTTTTTTGGTCCTGGGTTGAACTCTGGGCCTGGGCACTGTCCCTCAGCTTCTTTTGCTCAAGGCTAGCACTCTACCACTTGAGCCATAGCACCACATCTGGCTTTTTCTCTTTATGTGAGACTGAGGAATCAGACCCAGGGCTTCATACATGCTAGGCAAGTACTCTACCACTAAGCCACATTGCCAGTCCTAGCTTTTCTTAAAATTTTTAAATTTAACTGGTCCAATAAAATCTGGCCATTCTACTAAAAAATAATCTTTCAATTTGGAGATCAATTTATATTTAATTTTCAGGGACTCCTGGTAAGGGTAAATGGATAAAAAAATAATTTTGACCCAAAGGGAAACAAACACTAATTTCTTCACTAAACTTCTTGATTCCAACTGTGACAAGGGTCTAGTCAGTCACTGAAGCAATGGTACTGAGAAACTGCAGAATGTGGCGCAAGATGAGAGGGGCTGAGGGAGACAAAATTAGCCAAAAATGTAATTCTAGAATTCTAAGAAAGGCTTAAGCCTGAATATCAGTATAAAGCACATTGAATTATATTCACTTGTGTGTGTGTGTGTGTGTGTGTGTGTGTGTGTGTGTGTGTGTGTGTGTGTGTGTGTGTGTGTGTGTGTGTGTGTGTGTGTGTGTGCAGGTACTGGGACTTGAACTCAGGAGCTGGGCACTGCACTTTAGCTTTTTTACTCAAACCTGGTGTTCTACCACAGGAGCTACAACTCCACTTCTGGCTTTTTGGTAGTTCATTGGAGATAAGAGTCTCATAGACTTTCCTGCTCAGACTATCTCTGAACCATGATCCTCAGATCTCAGCCTCTTGAGTAGATATGATTACAGGCATGAACTATTGGCATCTGGTTTACATTCATGTTCCAGGCTTGACTTTGTCTCTCTCTTTTCAGAAGGGCAGGGAACTATGGGTTAAGCAGGAGAAAAAGTCAAGGTCCTTGGTAGTATATTAAATGGAATACAGAACAAGACTCTAAATGCTCAGAGCATGTAACTAGCCTCAGAACTGAGAATGTTTAGAAAATAGATAAATCTCATCTGGTCACGTCAACCTTTCCAAGTCTTTGCTTTCACATCTGTAAAATTAGAGGAATAACTCAACTTTACATGATTCTCCAGGAAATCATATGAGATAAAAATGCACAGAGTGCTTAGCACAGAGCTTGGCAAATAGCAAGAATTTAAAGAAACAGTGAACTTTTAATGATGAGTAGCAGTTATTGTCCACTTAATCCCTGATATCCTTTGCATGGAATGTTTTTGACTATTATGAATTTTATTGGTAGCTCCACTAGCTCTGTGTGTGTGTGTGTGTGTGTGTGTGTGTGTGTGTGTGTGTGTGTGTGTGTGTGTGTGTGTGTGTGTGTGTGTGTGAATTACTACTCTATAAGGAAGTGGTCAAACTCCTCTTGGATTTGATCCAAAGACTGAGTCATCAAACTACCCCAGCTGGAGGCATGGGGTGGAGTGTGGTTGGGGAGGAAGGAGGGAAGAATCACATGATCTGATGGTTACCCCCCATGAGCATGCCTTAGCCAAGGTCAGGCACCTCTTGGCATTGTGCTCTCTGGGACTGAAGAGCATGTGAGTGTTTTCATTTTGTCGTTCCTAGTAGGCTAAGTTAACTCCAGGCTTGGGACTTAACTGTGCTTGGCTTTGGAATAAAGGGCTGTTTTAGGACAAGGGAGCACAGTTGCTAGTAGAGTCCATACAATGGTGTAAGATGATGTAAGTCCTGCTTAAAGGGAGATGTGCCCTCCAATGTAAAATCACTACTGCCACTTTTTTTGTGGGTTCAGTGCAAGAAAGAGGCTAAGACATAAGACTTCTGTTTACTACCTACATCAGTGGGAGTGAGGAAAAACAAGACAGTCTAAAAGAACTGAGGGTAAGTGGTTGCAACATGTCTCATCCCGGAATTGAGAAGCTCAGCTGAAAGATGCCTGCCACCACAGAGAAGAGATCCTCTATATTTTTATGTATGTGGTTAATATTTGGTTTGGGAATACTGTGGTGCAGTGAACAGCTTGAGATTAATGTGGATGTATGTAAATCCAAGTTAT
>NW_027205690.1:0-13173 GCF_024711535.1 Dipodomys merriami
AGGAGAAGGAGGAGGGCATTAAAAACAACAGCAACAAAGATAAAAACCTCTTGTATCCCTATCTTGGGGTTCATTTCACTTAGCATCATCTTACATGGTTATATGTGTATAGCTTTTGACCTTTACTGCTTGTCCTAGACATATACTAGTTATTGCAAAAAAGGGAAACCATGGGACCTATGTTTCTTTGGGCCTGGCTTACTACATTTAATATGATTTTTGCCAAGTCTTTCCATTTCCTAACAAATGGGGCGATATCATTCTTTCTGATGGAGGCAAAGAATTCCATTGCATGCAAATATATATATATATATATATATATATATATATATATATTATAGACACATATACATATATATATATCACATTTACTTGATCTACTGAGGGGCATCTGGGTTGGTTCCATATCTTAGCTATGGTAAATAAGGCTGCAATAAACATAGTCGTTCTGGTACCTTTAGTGTGGTCTTGTTTGTGATCATTGGGGTAAATGCCCAAAAGTGGGATTGCTGGGTCATAGGGGAGTTCTATATGGAGTCTTTTGAGGAACCTCCATACTCCTTTCCAAAGTGGTTGAACAAGTTTACACTCCTCCCCAACAATGCAGTAGGGTTCCCTTCTGACTACATCCCTTCCAGCATCTGTTGTTATTAGATTTCTTGATTATAGGCATTTAACGGGGGTGAGGTATTATCTCAATGTTCTTTTGATTTGCATTTCTTTTATGGCTAGAGAGTTTGAGCATTTCTTCATGTGTCTGTCTATTGGCTTTTTTTTTTTTTTGGTCGGTCATGGGGCTTGAACTCTGGGCTTGGGCGCTGTCCCTACACTCTTCAACTCAAGGTGAGCACTCTACCGCTTGAGCCACAGCACCACTTCCGGTTTTCTAGTGGTTTATTGGAGATAAGAGTCTCAGGACTTTTCCTGCCTGGGCTTGCTTTGAACTGCGATCCTCATATCTCAGCCTCACGGTGAGAGCCACCGGCGCCCGGCTTTCTCTTTAAGTCTTTAGCCCACGTATTAATGGGGTGGTTGTTTCTTTGAGTATTTGTTTTTAGGAGATTTAATTTTTTGAGTTCTAAGTATATTTTAAATATGAGACCCATTTTTTTCCATTGCATTTTTATTGCCGTTGTTTTTAATGTACTTATAAAGTACTATGTTATTTTTTTGTTTCTTTTGTATGTTCTTCCCACATGGTATAACTGTATTTGATTCCAGTGCCCTGAATCTTGTATATACATTTTTTCTGATTGGGGAGGAGAAGGGAAATAACAAAATGTTGAAATAAGGATACAGGTTGACCCATTGTAACAATGAGATGTACAAGACACTATGTTGAAAACGAACTTTACAACTTGGGTAGGGGAAGGGAGAAGTTGGGGAGGTGAGGAGGGAAGGGATGATAGGGGTAATATAAAGGAGGAGGTAACAATGCTTGATAGAAGTGTACTCATTACCTTACTCACTTAACTGTAACCCCTTTGTACAGTAGCTTTACAATTAAAAATATATATTTAAAAATACTGAGAAAAAATCCTCCCTCTTACATGCCTTGAAGTTCATTTTGATGAGCATTGTTTCATATAATCATATGCACATAGCTCTTGAGTCCTTGCAATCCTCTCCTAGGAATATCCTTCTTTGTTCTCACTGTGTGAGTATTTAGACTCCTTTTTACAAATTAATCATGTCCAGGTATAATTATTTGTCTTTTACTATCCATTGGGTTTGCCTGTAGATTTATAGAGAGATTCTAATTATAAACTATGCAGCCTAAATTTCTTTGGGTCTGGCTTACTTTGTTTCATATAATATTTTCCATATTCTTATGAATGGGATAATATCATTGTTTCTATTGGAAGCATAAAATTCCATTGTATATATATTATATATATTCATATTTTTTGATTCATTAGTCCACTGAGGGGCATCTGGGTTGATTCCATATGTTGGCTCTGGAATGAACATAGTTGTTCTGATGGCTTTAGTGGGGCTTTGTTTGTGGTCAATTTGATAAATGTCCAGTAGTGGGACTGCTGGGTCATAGGGAAATACTTTGGCTAGTATTTGGGGAAACCTCCATATTGCTTTCCAGAATACTTGAACAAATTTACATTCTCACCAACAATGTAGTAGTAGTATTCCCTTTTGGCATCTGTTATTGTTAGTTTTCTTGAAAATGGCCATTCTCACTGGGATAAGGTGGAACCTAAATGTTGTTTTGATTTACATTTTTTATGGCCTCTTTATGTGTCTATTGAGCATTTGTATTTCTTCTTCAAAGTCTCTCTTTAATTCTTTAGCCCATTTATTGATTGGGTTGTTGTTTAGTTGTTATATTTCCTCACTAATTCCTATTACATCCATCAGTACTTTCACTGCATCTGCCTCAAAGTTTTATGATGCATATGTGACACAGATTCTTTGTGCACATTTCCTTCCACTCTGATCTTGTCATTTATTTCTAAAATTTTCAAACACATTGCTTCAAAGAAAACAAGACTAGAAAAAAAGAATGAAAAATTTAAGCCACACAATGAAGTCATATGTAATTTGTTTACCTGATAAATGAATATTAATGATGTCTATTTACTCTTTGCATAGAAAAGAGATTTCTGGGTCATACTTGTTTCCTTTTACCCTCCACCTCCTGATTCTTCTTTTTCTCTTACATCCTTGACTAATGTCAGGTTCCTTATTTCTCTCCCATTTTCTCCAACTGTAGAGTATGACAATCTGAATACTCCTGAACCAAAGAAGTTGATTTAATTATAGTTTTCTTCCCTTTCAAATCTACCTGCTTATTGCTGTTTATTCCAGATTCTTTACCTTTACATACATATTGACATGGTGACGAATTCCCCTGTAGGTACTTGTGTACAACTTCCTATATACCGAAATAATGCTATGAATTTGTTTAATTTTTTATCTTTTAAATTTTATTGTAAAGATGCTATACAGAGGGGCTACAATTACATGAGTAAGTCAATGAGTACATTACTTGTGGATCATTGTTACCCCTTCCCTTCCTTGTTGTTGTCCCCTATCCTTTCCCTCCCCCACTTAACCCCCTCCTCCCCACCTCACCCCATCCCCCCAGCCCGAAGTTGTAAAGTTCATTTCCAATATACTGTCCTGTGGTTATCCTTGTTGCCATAGGTCATCCTTTGTCCTTCTTTCAGTGTTTTGTTATTCCCCTTTCCCTCCCCAGATGTATATAGTGTGTGTGTGTGTGTGTGTGTGTGTGTGTGTGTGTGTGTGTGTGTATGTATATGCATATATACATATGCATATACAAGATGCAGGGTACCAAAATCAAGTACAATGACAACAGGGGATATGCCATAAAGGAAAGAGCTATCAATTTTTTAATTCGTTCTTTTTTAATAAAATCCACTTTGCAATAAAAAAAGAAAATACAATTTGCAAACCCAGAGGTTTAGTCTTTTCTATCATGTACCAGGGGTTCCAGTAAACACTTTGTACGATATACATGCCACTACAGTAAAATAAAGACTAGTTTCTTTGTTCCATTTTTTTTTCTGTCTTTCATATATCTTCAGTGCTTACCATTTCCAAGCCTCTGCTGGCCACTACGGATGTGTTTACTGCCTCTGCAATTTTGCTTTGGACATAATTTCATATAAATAGAATCAAATACATTGCAAACATTGAAGACTAGCTACTTTTATTGACACATATTCATTTAACATTCATCTATATTTGTGTATGGAGAGAAGGTTTTCCTTTTTAACACTGAATAAGATTGTTTTTATTTTTCTATTTTTATTTTTTGGGTCCGGTCGTGGGGCCTGAACTCTGGGCCTGGGCACTGTCCCTCAGCTCTTCAGCTCAAGGCTAGCACTCTACCACTGGAGCCACAGAGCCACTTCCGGCTTTTTTCTTTTTTGCTTATGTGGTGCTGAGGAATCGAACCTAGGGCCTCTGGCATGCAAGGCAAGCACTCTACCACTGAGCCACCTTCCCAGCCCCTGGGGAAATTTATTTTTTAAAATTAAGTGAGTAATGTCTACAAGCAATGTGTCATGTTATCCATGTAATAATAATATGCTTAGTTGTTGTTAAACTGCCTAATTCTTCCAACCTGTTTGTATCATTTTACATTCTCAGCAAAAATGAGATTTCCTAATTCTTCATCTTTGCCAACAATTTCTAGGCCCCTAGTTATTCTTTTTTATGTTTATTTATTGATTTTATTTTGAGCATTTAATTTGGCGAATAGTGGCAGTTGTTAGTGTTTTAATTTACATTTTGTTAATGGAAAAATACATGACCTTATCTTTTCAGAAGCTTAGTTGTCAGAGGCATATACTCTTTCCTGGAAGGGGGAGGGGTATGTGTTCTGACCCAAGTTACATTGCATCTGTGAGGTTTTTTAAAATTTATTAATTTATTTTTTTAATTGTGAAAATACTGTACAGAGGGGTTACAATTACGTGGGCAAGATAGTGAGTACATTTTTTATCCAGAATTGTAGCCTCCTCCTTTGTTTACCCTTCCCATCCCTTCCCATCTTCCCTCCCCCCCCACCCAATCCTCCCCCCACCCCAAGTTGTAAAGTTCGTTTTCAACATGACAACTTGTACTTCTCATTGTTGCAACAAGTCCACCTGTATCCTTATTTAAATGACTTGTTTTTCCCCTTCCCCTCAACAAATTATACCGACATCAAATACAGTGAAAGCAGGGGTTATACTGTGGGGGAATCTGTGAGTTTTTTGCTGTTGTTTTGTTTTACTTTCTTTATGTTTGTTGTTCCATTTTTGAAGTTTGTTTGAAGTTTGTATAGATATATATATGTTCATTGATTACAAGATTGTTGTTTTAATTACAGGCTTACTCATATTTTATCTTCTGTTTTACCCTACATATTTCACTATTTTGTGTTTTATGTTTATGATTTGATTTTTATTTAAGATATATGGTCTAAGCTTTGAATCATTATCTTGTAATTAGTTCCAGTATCAGTTCCTAAATGAAAAAGAATATATTCCCTTCATTGAATATACTTGATGTATTTATTAAAGTCTAGTTGTCATCACAAATAAAATAAAATTTAAAAAAAGTCTAGTTGTCAGTATTTTTAGAGGTCAATTCCTGGCTCACTTTGCCCTATGTTCTGTTATTGATTGATGTGTGCATTGATGTGCCAATACCACACTGACTTTATTATTACAGCTTTACAGTAAGCTAAAATAAGTAGAATAGTGAGTTACCTGATTTTCTTCACTCTTCTGTGCCTTTGATATTTTCTGAGTAATGTTAGAAAGAATTTCTTGATGTATAGAAAAATGTTTGCTAAGAATTTAATTAGGATTGTGCCAAAGTTTTAGATTAAGTTAGGAAAATTGTATCTTAAATGTATTGAGACTTCTTCCCTATGGACCTTGTTAATGTTTTCAAATCTCAAAATTTCACTAAACTATCCTTAGCACATATAGAAAAAACATCCTCTTTTTCAGCTCTGTATTATACATTGTTATTAAGATACTGCGTATTGCTTATGTTTTACTAATGAGAGATATAGTTTGAAATTTTTTGCAATTTCTTTTCTAATTGAATTAAATTGATTGTATATTTTTCTCTAAGGCTTTCACTTAAAGAGAATGTTTGTTTTTAAAATCAGTCTAGCAATGGACATAGAAAATCAACATGAAAAACTGATGAATAATGGCAAATTTGGATAGAAATCATCTATAGAATGTGTGGAGCACTCCAAATTTATTTTCTTGTTCTCTCTCTCTCTCTCTCTCCCTCCCTCCCTCTCTCTCCCTCTCTCTCTCTCTCTCTCTCTCTCTCTCTCTCTCTCTCTCTCTCTCTCTCTCTCTCTCTCTCTCTCTCTCTCTCTCTCTCTCTCTCTCTCTCTCTCTCTCTCTCTCTGTACAGTATAAGGGTTTGAATTTGGGGCCTAGATACTGTCCCTTAGCATTTTTGCTCAAGGTTGGTGCTCTACCATTTGAGCCACACTTTACTTCCAGATTTCTGTGTTTAGTTGGAGAAAAGAGTTTTCTTGGCTTTCTTGCTCAGGATGGCTTTGAACCATGATCTATAGATCTCAGCCTCCTGAGTAGTTAGGACTATAGGAGTCAGCCCCTGGCAACCAGTTTCAAATATTTTGATTACACACTAGAATAGTAGTTGGCAATGCCATATGGTATGTCACTATGGCAAAGTCACACCCATGCCTCATTCCTACTTGCTGATCTGGTGATAATAAGCTGTTATTTTATAAATTTTAGAAGGTGGATTTTTGGATAAACCACAAGATCAGTAAAAATTTTCCATATTAATAGCCAAGAATGCACTGGTCAACTTAAATGAGTATCTTAGTGTTAAATAAACATTTATCTTGCCCATGGATACATGGAATGTAACTCTATATTAATTAAAAGATGCAATCACAAATCCAGACACATTATTACTATGGTATCATTGTGGCACAATTACAAAAAAAACTATAAGAATATCATTAGACTATGTATGCAGCAGACAAACACACAAGGATTTCATTTTCCCACTGTAGCTTTAGTCAAGCAATCAAGCTAAACTAGTACAGACTTCCTAGTGCTCTACCCTGTCTGATGAGAAACATTCAAACAGTTCTTGACTCTGTCTTCCTGAAAGAGCATACTGAGTTGCTGTCTTCCTGAAAGAACATACTGACTTGAAATTTGAGACAAGTGAAAATACCTGAGTTTAGGTTGGAACACAAATTAGGAAAATGAGAGAAGTGGTCAGAATGAAGGCTAAAAAATAAGAAAGAATTTTAAGGTATTTAGTTGCTACAAATCACCAATGAATCAGCCTTGTGATATAGCTGCCAGATTTGAAATTAAAAGAAGAAGCCTGTTGGAGAGTTTCCTGAAGCATTAATTTATAAAACACCTTCATCTCATTTTTTCATAACATGAACTAAAGGCATGAAATTTAAGTGACTTGTTCCAACTCATAAATACATTGCTATAACTGGAAATGGGGCCAGCTGTGACTCCAGAGGCTGCATGATCTCTCCTTTGCTTAAATGTGAATAAATGAGGAAATTCAGAATCACAACACAGGACACATTGAAGACTGTAAGAACTATATAGAAAATGGGAGGACTAGAATGTCATGATTGCATGATTCCAACACATGATGACACAATAATGATACAAAAGATAATATGAAAGCAAGTGAATGGAATTTAAAGCCAGCAAGATGTATGTTAAAGTGTAAACATATAGAGAATTAAGGGGGTTACTAAGAAATAAGATTTTTAACAACAAATGTTTGTTTCTCAAGTAAAGATGATTTTCCAACAGATTTATTGTCATCATCTTCATCATTATGCATATAATAACTATTTTTATTGTCATACTTTAATTGTACTAAGGAGCAGGGGGTATTAGGATAGTTTTACACATGTAATCAATGTGTCACAATCACCTCACTGTCTTTCCTACTCTCCTCCATTCCACTCCCCTTTGTTAAAATATTTGCAACCATTTTCATTGTTTTATTTTCATATATGCACACAGACTTCATCAATACTATTTATAAATAATATTTATCCTCATTCATACGCATACTGATGCCTAGCCCGACAGAGGCTATTTTATTTCCCTGTCACTTGGAATGAATAGCAAGTGATTTTATTATGATATTTCAGACTCACATATATTGTTTTGCACAGAATAATCCTCTTTATTGCTTTCTCTTCCATTGCTCCATCCAATCCCCTGTTCAACAGATTTTATTAATAGGGAATTTAAAAAATTGTAAAGTGTCTTTGCCAGATGATATTATACTCTGGCCTTGAGAGTATTTTTGATTTTATAATATCCTGGAAGTACACACTTAATAGAGAGGATATCTATATCAACCCATGGATATTTTGTTCTGACTTCTTCCCTTAAGCCAAACTCTCCAAAAGATATAATAATAATTGAAAGAAAGTCCACTTTGGCTTCAGGATGCAGATTCGACTTAACTATTAGAGTGCATCATTGTCCACGATCACAGTTTCCCATGAGATGATGCATGATATGATTTAGGTAAGTGCAACATGTTACTCACTTCAAAACGTGCCTCATATCCTGCTTCCCCTAGGACTAAATAACAGCTTGTCGTTAGACTAATCATACTCTGTTCTTAGGTCATCTGGCCCTGCTTCTTTCCATTACTGACTGGCTGAATGACCCTGATCAAATTTCAGCTGTCTCATGGGTGTGTGGAATGGTACTACCAGTCTTCCAATCTAATTTACCGTGGGAATATAATGTGACTCAGGAGTGATCTATTGGAGTGACAACAATGCACAGGAGACAGTGAACTCCAGAGAACATTGTTCACAGCAGAAGAAACATCAAGGCCCATAATTTAACACCCAACCCAGAGAACAAAATAGTAAATTTCTATCTTATAATCTGAAATATGCATACATACATATGGATTGCATGTGGTAATTAAAGTACTGATTGGAGAGCGGTATGTTAAAGTTTTCTAAGGATTTTTAATGACGGGACTAACTCATGTAGATACAATACTACTGGTAGACTCCTAGATATTTATAGAGAGATATTGAACAGAGTATAAGAATGTAAAACAACAACTATGTATAAAGGCAGAGGTTATTTGCATGTGTTATTTCACTAATCCTCATGATAACCAAATTATTAATTACAATTTTCTCCATTCTACACAGAAGAAAAATTTATTTTAAAGAAAAAGATTTTCCAACTCAGCTTATGTTATTTGAGGCATATATTGGCACAATTGAATTTTAATTTTAATACGGAAATTAATACAGTGTTTAAATATAATTATATATGCTTTTAACAATCAAATGTTTAAGATAGTAGTCATAATGTCATGGTAAAATGGTCATAGCAGATAACTGCAACAAAATACTGTGGAGACATAACCTATGAAGAAGCTATTTGGGAAGAAAATACAATTTTGAATAGCAAATTTTTTGTCTCACTTAAACCCAGCTCTCTAAGGATAGTGTGATGATTTTCTTACCACTCATAGCAGTAGAACTGAAGTGGAGGAAGGATAAAGAGGGCATAATAAAAATACAGTAGGAATATCATGTAAAAAATGGTATCAGGCAATCCTTTTTATAGAAAGCAAAGGATATAGGTGCCATTCACCAGGAAGTCCCTGAAAACACTAAGGAATTGTTTTCACCAGTATATAACCTACAGCTGAAGATACTACCAGATGTAATTTTAGGACCGCTGGAACTGGGACATACCTGCATTACCCTAGATGCTTATGAGTTTCCATTTGATATATGTGCAGGCTAAGTCTAATCATTTCTTTAACCTCCTAATTGTTAAATCATCACTTTACTTAAATGAAATTTTGAAAATTAAATCTATCAAATTTTGACAGTGTTTTCTCTTTATAATAATCACTATCACAGACTGAGACTTTCTGTTCCTATCACTGTCTTAATCACTATTCATTTTGTATTAATAATATGAATTAATTCTCATTTAGTAATGCTAATCCTGTGACATAGCTACTATTATTATCTTCTGTTCATAGATAAGTGAATTGAGGCTCACAGTACTAAACCAGAACTAATCAACATTATTACTCAGAATAACCATCCTGAAATTTAACAGCTTCAAAACATCAATAATTTTTCTTGCTTACAATTGCACCAGTGAGAGATTGGTGGTCTCTATGGGTTCCCTCATAAATTGTACTGGATCCTGTGTGGTGAGGAGCAGTACCCCAATGTCTAGAGCATCATCTGAAGTGTTTAAATGGTTGTGGCTGGGTGTAAGAGCTGGGATAACCCATGTGTCTGATGTTTCATTTAATTAAGGTCACCACAAGACTAGGAGTTGTCTCTATATAATTCTTTCACAGTAACATTTCTAGAAGATGTGTTTATCATGTCACTTCTTGACTCTGTTAGCTAATGTCTCATTGGCTACCAAAGTCTCATGACTTCTATCACCTTAGGAAAGGAGTCAATACAGTCAAGGAAACAAATAATGTATATGTTTAATGGATGAGGAGAGCCATCAGAATGATCATTTTGTTTAGTTGGACTTCTTGTATACAGATGTATGGGGGGGGGTAGGTGTATCATGTAAAAATAGAGAGAATAAAATTTCTAAGTATAGAATGTCTGTTTCTAAGGATTGAAACCATGTCTGTTGTAGCCTACCATTTACATGTAAATAAATGAGAACCATTGTAGAAAAAGCTTGACAGCTGAAGACACCAATTATTGGCATGGCTTAACCAAAGAATAGAGAAGTACCAAAATCCAACAGAGAAGTTGTAACAAAAAATGTGCAATGTATGATATTATTGAAGAACATGAAAATAGATGGAGTGAATGAAAACTAAGAAAAGATAAGAAGAGTCAACCATGGAGGGAATTTCTTTGGAGTATTTTATTGAGAATCCACCTGCAATGCTACCTGGCTTGGAGTGGGCAGACACTGTGTGCTTCTATTGCCAGCCTCATATTCTTCCAGTTATCCTGTTTGCTTATTTCTACAGCTCTATCTTGGAGTATTTATTTTGGACTATTAGAATTTAAAGAGTAAAAGAACCGTCATTTTACATACAGAGTAAAATCAAAATAATATATGACAAAATAATATATAACCCTTTTCTTCATTGGGAGAATCAACATGTGTATAGCACCTGCTACACAGCATGTTTTATATCATTTTTGCAGCTTAATGAACAAAATTTTGCAGTTTAACAATCTTAAGAGAAAACTTTAAAGTGGTTGTGCCTTTAAACTTTTTCTTTTTGATTAAGATGAGGAAAATAAATGTGAAGATGACAACTTACTATTGACATGCTCTTTTTGTTCTGTTCTTTATTTCAATCAAGCTCAATCCTACTGAAAGGAAGGATACTGTGTTAGAAGTCCACTGAGATATGAAAGTTGGCTCAAACATTTACTCTGAGATATTTCTGACATGATATCACCTCTCTGACTGCAGGTACTTTGCAAATTAAAGATTGAGCAGTATTTTTCTACATGTCCTTTAGTTCCAAAATTGTTTCTAATGTTCATGAAAATTTCAAAATGAACACCATTAATTGAAGTGCCATCTAGTGTTCATTTATATTATTTGATAGTACTTAATCAAAATAGAAAATCATTTAAAAGAACATCAAAACCTACAAGAAATAAACAGTGACTATTTACTGGAAGTACACCTCACTGTAGATTTTATTCATCTATTTTTATAATGCTTATAAAGTAGGCATTTAAAATATCAAAATTATTGCTCTCAATGAATGGTCACAGAAGGCTGCCTAGAGAAATAGACACTACCTGCTCTACAATTGAGAACATTATACTTTCACATCTCATATTAACAATAAAAGGACTAAGCGGTCTCATTACATTTCTATGTAATTAGTGTTACATACATTTTAACCTCAAGTAGTTACATGTATTTGAATAGTAACCAGCACTATTGTATTTGAACTGTGTAATTACACACTGCATCACTCAATGGCACAAAATGTGTAATTATGAAGTTCTCCAAAATATCAGGAAACACACGTGTATATGGAGTGGGAGAATTACAATGAGACTATGTGGCCTGTGGCTTCCCACTCCTTATTTCAGTAACCACTTAACTTCCTAAACTGTGTAATTAAGCATGGAGCTAGTTTGGAAGACAAACTGCATCTAATATATTAACAGCATCTCTTATTCATAAACAGCTAACAAGTATTCACCCAGTTCACATCAATGGATTTCCTTGCACATAATGGAAGTAATTTTGCACTCTCCACATACACACAGTTATATTTTGTTCTTAAGAAAAGATTCTAAAAATATTTCTTACCAACAACTCAAAATGCCTGGAGTTGGTATTATATACATTTTTCCAACTTCACAAAACACAATGTCTCAGAGAAGTTTAGTGGATGAAGTATGCTCAGCAGAGAAGGAACACCACCCAGGCAGAACTGGAAACTGGATTGCTTTCTTGCTTTCTCTATAGATGGGAAATTGTAATGAGACTTTCTAAAAGAGATGGCCAAATATGTGGTTTTCAAGTAATTCTGAGGACACAAGATTTTTCATTTAAGTTAGTTTAGAAAATTTTTTATTTGGGGGGCTGGGAAGGTGGCTCAGTGGTACAGTGCTTGCCTTGCATGCCTGAGGCCCTGGGTTCAATTCCTCAGCACCACATAAACAAAATGAAAAAAGCCGGAAGTGGCGCTGTGGCTCAAGTGGTAGAGCGCTAGCCTTGAGCTGAAGAGCTGAGGGACAATGCCCAGGTCCAGAGTTCAGAACCCAAGACCGGACCCCCCCCCAAAAAAAAGAAATTTTTTGACTTTGGGAAGAAAACTGTCTTAGAAATGTACATGAAAATAAGGTCCATTTCTGGATTTCCAATTCTACTCCATTGGTCCTGAGGTCTGTTCTTGTGCCAGTATCAAGCTGTTTTGATTACTATGGCTTTGTAGGAAAGTGTGAAATTTGGTATTGATATTCCTCCAGCACTGTTCTTTCTGTTAAGGATTGTTTTTGCTATTCGGGGTCTTTTATTGTTCCATATGAATTTTTGGATTGCCTCTTCTATTTCCTTGAAGAATGAGGTTGATAGGTATTGCATTGAATTTGTAGCCATCTAATATTCGATAAGGGAGCTAAAAAAATAGAATGGAAGAAAGGTAGCCTCTTCAGTAAATGGTGTTAGCAAAATTGGTTAATCACTGTAGAAAACTAAAGCTAGATCCTTATATATCACCCTGCACCAGAATTCACTGAAAATGGATCAAAGATCTCAGAACCAAAGCAGACACTCTGAAAACATTAAAGGATGTAATAGGAGAAACCCTAGGTCTCCTTGGCACAGGCCGAAATTTTCTTAATAGAGACCCAGAAACACAACAAATCAAAGAAAGGTTGGACAAATGGGATTGCATGAAATTGCAGAGCTTCTGCATGGCAAAGGACATAGCTAGCAGGATCAATAGAAAGCCCACAGACTGGGAGAAGATCTTCATCAGCCATACAACAGACAAGGGTCTCATATCTAAAACATACCTGGAACTCAAAAAATTAAATATCTCAACAACAAATTCTCAAAGAAACAATTGCCCAATAAATAAGTGGGCTAAAGACTTAAAGAGAAACTTCTCTGAAGAGGAAAGAAGGAT
>NW_027205691.1:5000-13171 GCF_024711535.1 Dipodomys merriami
TTTAAAATAATGTTACCTGGCAAATCACAGAGTTGTCTGTCTAGGTGGAGCTTCACTTATCAAAATTCAAAATCCTCTCATACCTGAAACTTCTTGAGTGTCAACATCTCAGTTCCACACGGGACCTCAGGTGATGGATTGCAGTCAAAACGTAGGTGCGCCAAAGAATCTGATGAAATTACCTATAGGCTGTGTGTACATAGTGTGTATGAAACATAAATGAATTTAGTTTTTAAACTTAGGTTTCAACTCCAAGGTAACTAACTATATACCTACACATTTTTAAAAAAAATCTGAAAAAAATCAAAATCTGAGACACTTCCAGTTCTAAGCATTTTGGGTAGTGTTACAAAATTTCTACGTCTAAGTGGTTGGAGTTAGACTTGGATAAGAAAATCCTATGTGATTCTCTTCAGGTTCATATTTCCTTTGGAGATTTCCTACTTAAATACATTTTCACTTGATTTCTTTGATCCATTTGTTTTATGCATATTTTTAAAAAGTGCATTATTAGTTACCTGACAAGATGCACAGATCTTATCAGTCAGTTTGACAAATGCAGTTAAATTACCTGTGTGATAATCATACAAAACAATAGATGCAACGCCTATATTTCACAAAGTTTCTATTTTTCTTAATGTCTTAAGTTGTTGTACTAAAGATTTACCATCCAACAAATCACTTTATCAGTACAATACATCTTGATCGATGTCACCCCTTTCATTATTCTCCCATTTCTACTTCTCCCTTCATTTTTTAAAATTTCAACAGGCATTCATTGGATATGGTGATGGTGTTCTCCCTTTCCCCTTCCTTCCTTCATTCGTCTACTCCCCTACTCTTCACAAAGCTTTGATTCTACTTTCTGGTCAACTGTCATATTCTTATTATTCATGTACAACCCATTTCTGACATCTATAACCACAGATCAGTTTTATCTGTTCTGGAAATGTACAGTATATGTCTTTGTTGTTGTGTATGAGAATGTGTGCTTTCTTTGTCTAAACATAAAGACTTCGAGGTTGCTCATTATGATTTGTACAATTGTAATTTGTGATTATTTTTGTTGGTCCTAGGAATTGAACTCAGAGCCTGGGTACTATCCCTGACCTTCTGTGCTCAAGGCTAGTGCTCTACTATTTTGAGCCCTAAGTCTAGATCTGGTTAATTGGAGATAAGAGTCTCATGGATTTCCATTTTCCAGGCTGGCTTTGAACCATGATCCTCAGGTCTTAGCCTTCTGAGTAGTTTAGATTACAGGTATGAGCTTCTAGTGCTCGGCTTGTAATTTGTACTATTGTGTAGTACGTCATACATCGACTTGATTTTTCATTTTTGATCCAAGACCAGGACTTGAACTCAGTACTTGATGCTTTTACTTACTGGCTAGCACTCTACCATTAAACCACACCTCCAATCCTTGCCTTATTTTTTAAATAGAGGCTATCATAAACAGAAACATTTCTTTTTTCAAAATATAAATTAGAATTACTACTGGATGGAAAACACAGACCTAAAGAATAAAATGAGGTGTAGTGACACTTCACTTCTAGATTACCTCTCATTCTTCTCCTGGTTTGGGAACATATCTTTTTTTTATTATTGTCAGTCGGATACTTCTTGCTTCTCAATATGAAGAGGAGGCTGGACTCTTGACTGCATCTTGGCCATCAGCCTTGCCCTGCAGAAGCTTGGCTATCCATTTCTGGATGCCTCTGTGGGACCAAACCCACACAAGCCCGTTTCCATCACTGCCAATCCGGCTTCATGGACATGTCCTTGGACAATATGTTCCTCTTCCTGCTAAGGACTGGAAGGCAGTCCTGTGGCCCCACATCCTCTGCTGTGTGTGTCAGGCACACAGGTGTCACTTTTCAATCCTTCACCATGTAGAAAAGACTCAACTGGAGCAGATGATGTGTCCAGGCACCTCCATTAAGGTTCACTACTCTGTTCTTTTATTCCTGTTTTCAGAATTGAGTGTGAGACGGGCAATGCTGGGCAGAGGAGCAGAGAAGCAAAGGGAACTTCTGATCTTGGAGCTTCTTTTTGAGAAGTAACTACTGAGCAGAGCAAGACTGGATGGTCCCGTGAGATGATTGTGATTTGAAAAGCATACACCTTATAGATGATTCTGGAACACAGCGCTACAAATATGTATATGGTTTTATGAAGTGATTAATGATTTTCTCAGACAGAAAAATGTATTGTGTGGTCTGGCCAGGCGGCTCTCTGGTCTTGGCCCCTGGCAGGCGTTCCTTCGCATGCCTGGCACAGAGAAGCAGAAGCAGGCCACCTCTCCCCCGGGAGAAGCAATGGATTAGTGAAAGGCACTGGGCCATCCCCACATGCTTTCTATCTATTATGCATTGAGAAGGATCTTTTCATAAACAGCAAAGAGAGACATAGCGGGCAACCAGGCCATGGCTGGGAAATAATGTTTGTTTCTCTATCATCTCTTCTTTGGAAGCAAAGGCTTTCAATGAGTGAATAAACTTTGGTTTATTTGTACTGTGAAATAATACATTGCAGTGAAAAATGAATATACTTGAGTATCATGTACTAAGTATAACCACCCTCCCCAGTTACATGTGTGAGGTATATATATATATATATATATATATATATATATATATATTCAATGTATAAAATGTACATACAAATGTATAAAAATATACACATCCTTCAGGATGATAGCTTCTACATTGAGAATCAAGGCCCTCTTTGGTGATCTAGTGAAGGCATTTGGAAGGAGTATACAAAGAACTACAAGGATGTCTGTAATTTTATTTTATTTTTTATTTTTTGCCTGTGTTGGCCTTGAACTCTCTGCCTGGGTTCTGTACCTGAGCTTCTGTTGCGCAAGGCCAACATACTACCACTTGAGCCACAGTGCCATTTCTGGCTTTTTTGAGTAGTTTATTGGAGGTAAGAGTCTCATGGAGTTTCCTGCCTGGGCTGGTTTTGAACAACAATCCTTAGATCTCAGGCTCCTGAGTAGCTAGGATTACAGGTGCGAGCTACCAGTGCCTGGCTACGCCTATAATTTTTAGTTTTTTCAGTTGGAAGGAACCCAAAGATATTGTTGTTCATATACTTTTACACATTCAAAACATTTTATAATGAGTCAGAAAAAAATAATTATTATGATACAGAGACTAAAATCTTCTAGGCAAAGTTTCTATTCATTTTCACTAGTTGCCAAATTTTAGATTTTGGTAATGAAAAGCAATTGTCAGGTGGTGGTGGTATATTTTGATTTCAAAATATCTAAATGTTAAAGAATTGCTCTTTGTACTAAATGAAATGAACCCTAAGATAGAGACACAAGAGGTTTTTATCTTTGTTGCTGTTGTTTTTAATGTATTGTATGATTTTTTGGTTTCTTTTGTATGTTCTTCCTTCATGGTATAACCCCTGTTTTCACTGTATATGATTCCAATGCCCTGCATTTTATATATACAATTTTTCTAATTTTGGGAGGGAAAGGGAAATAACAAAATGCTGAAACAAGTATACAGTTTGACCCATTGTAACAATGAGATGTACAAGACACTAGGTTGAAAACGAACTTTACAATTTGGGGTGGGAGGGATGAGTTGGGGAGGTGGGAAGGGAAGGGATAGTACAGGAAAAACAAAGGAGGGGGTAACAATGCTCGATAGGAAATGTACTCATTACCTTACTCATGTACTATAACCCCTCTGTACAGTACCTTTACAATAATATATATATATATATATATATATATATATATATATATATATATATATATATATAAGAATTGCTCTTTGATGATTAGTTTGGCCGATGAAACAAATTCATGGTATTATGGCTGCTTAGTTAGTGGTGTGGAGCAAAGGACTTTAAATGAATGCTGCGGTGGTTCCTTTTCTCAATGAACTCCACAATTCACACATTCATGTACGAAGTGTTCACAGATAATGCTACGTGCACTGGGTGTGGGGTAGGTAGGTAGGGGTGGAAAAAATTTTGCCTTAGAAAATGTGGACCACAAAATAAAAAGAAATATCCACAGTGAATTCTAGCAAGGTTCCAAGAAGAAATGCAGCCATGTTTAATGGCCAGCAGATCTCTGGAAATTGCTGCACCAGTTGGGATGAGCAGAGTTTGTAGCACCATTGCAGCCTCTGCCAAGTCTGGAATGGAATGGCACAAGCTGCTGGACTTGGGTGCAGGGCCTTTTTGTAGCTGATTGCAAACCTCTCAAAGACTGCTGGATTCACCTGCATCGCCTTTCCTGGATTCCCAATATCCTGTACCCCAAATCCTGTGAGAAGAACCCTTGGTCCAGTGAAAAACATCTGTAAAATCTCTGGATAGAGGACTGTGCTGGCCCAGTTCAAAGCTGTAGGCAATGCTGACATGCAGCATGTTTGAGAATGCAAGAGGCATCCTACAAGGACGGAGATGTAAAGGCAGAGGAAGAGAAATGATGCAATTTCTTTTCCAGCTAAGGAGAAGGCTAGCAGGAGTGAACGCGATCTGTGAGGAAATTTATATTAGGGGATAAACAAATGAGCTCTGTGCCCGCCTCTTTGAGTCTCTTCAATGCCACGTTCATTTCTCTTCTTTGATTACCAGGTAGTGCTGTCCTCAGTCTCTTGGGGCATACTTCTTCCCTGATCTGGCACAAACTACCCCTTAGGGCTTAAAGACATGCAGATGACAGATGAGCAAGGTATGCATCTCTTAATCAAGCTGCTGTGTTCCCCCATCTAAAGAGCTGTTTAAAAAACGCATCTAGCCGATCTCAGCCTCCAATCTCCCATCGTATTTACTCCAACTTTCACATTTGAAAAATCTAAAGAAATTCTTGTGCAGACTATGACCAACAGAGAGGACAAGCTAAAACATTTTCCATGCAAGGGAAGGACATTGCTTTATTTTAAATGCAGTTGCTTTTTCTATTCACTGCTGTCTTGACCTTCTAGTCAAGGTCAGGGTTGTTTAGGTTAGCATGGAAAATGCAAACTTGCATGGCCAGAGTGTTTTTTCTAAGGATGTTATTTAGAAAGCTTTTCATCTGTTGGATTGTAATGATTATTGTTTTGTGTGACTTTCAAGCCAAAAGATAGTGCTAAGGTAGGTGTATTTGCCTATCCATTGCGCAACTGCTATATGTCCAATTCTGCTAAATATTTCTCATAAGATTTTCAAACCCGGAAAGATAACTTTGCACACATGTTACTTGCCCATATCCACAGAAAAAAGGGGCCAGGTATGAGGAATAACTCAACATGAAACAATGCCAGTTCTGATATTCTAAAATATTGAATTTTTGCTTTACTTTTATTAATGTTCTCTTTCTGGAGAAGTAATTTGG
This sequence comes from Dipodomys merriami, assembly GCF_024711535.1. Lineage (NCBI taxonomy): Eukaryota > Metazoa > Chordata > Mammalia > Rodentia > Heteromyidae > Dipodomys > Dipodomys merriami. The sequence continues at coordinate 10,348 of NW_027205691.1, forward strand.
TAGTGAAATGCCATGTAGTTGTGTAGAATTTCCCAAGGAGGAGATCAGATCCACAAGTTAAAAGGAATAGAAAGCGTGACACTGAATAGAAAGGGTGATATTGTCCAAAAGGAAACATATTCTTTGCCTGACTTACATAACTGTAACCCCCTCTGTTCTTAGCATTTTCAAATAAAAAGAAATAAAAAAATAAAAAAGAATAGAAAGTCTATGGTATTTCTACATATGTTCTGTTCTGGGTGGAGAGTGTATAATTTGGGGATCTCCTGTGACATGTACAACCCTTTCCCCCCACGCCTCCCTCCTTCCCCAATCTGGAAACTCCTGTTAAGTGAGCTCTTTCCCATTCTGGCCTTCTGGGACATACAAAGTAGATGTTCTGTCACAACTAAAGGCTGGGATTGTTCACTTAAAGATGGGTATATGGAATAAAAGGAAGTAGGTATTCTTATTGTCACTTGACATTCTTCCCAAATGAAGAATTGGGCTTTTTGTTGAACTGTTTTTCAAACGGAGATGTCAAATTTTCAGTAACATTTCTTACTAAGTTTCTCCCAGTTACTAATGTATACATGGAACTATTTATCCAATGTGATTCACTGGTGATTGAGACCAAGACCAGACTAAGCTATACCGTTAAAAACCTCGCATGTCTTTGAAAAATAAAGTTCACTACTTTTATACAATTTGCAACAAGTCTCTTTTCTTTCTGTTTTTTTTTAGACCTTAATATGTGACAGACCCTTTTGTAAGCACCCTTAGGTGGTGGTTTTTCTATACGCCATTGCTAACCGTTGAGGTAGGTAATGATACCCACTTTATAGATGAAGACACTGAATGTGACAAATACTGCCTGGTTTCCTCAGGCTTCTGTAGCCAGGAAGGAGGAGCACTGGGGTAAAACCCATTTCTTGTCTGATTCTGGAGTCTTTTCTCCTACCACTTTCCTACTTCCTGTTCCAAATAATGAGCACAATGTGTGGGGACCTGATTCAGTGATTGGCAGCTTGGTCTACCTCTCTGGCTTAGAAAACCCACAACAGAGATGTTTTATCTTGGCTCCAATAAGTAAAAGGACACTGCTATTGATATGCTTAGGCAAAGTATACTTTATGTAAAGTGGGCTTAAGTTTTGGATAGCATTGTGTGTGTGTGTGTGTGTGTGTGTGTGTGTGTGTGTGTGTGTGTGTGTGTGTGTGTGTGTGTGTGTGTGTGTGTGTGTCTATGCTTTGAATTCATGGACTCCTATTTCTTAGGCTGAGGCTCTTACCTCTGATCTACCCTCCCATGCTTGCCTTTGCTGGTTATTTTTGAGGTAGGGTCTGGCTTTCTGCTTGAGCCTACAATTTCAAGGCTGCCTGAAAGTATGTTAAGTACATGAAGCTACAATGAAGGGCCTGGCCCTCTTAGCTTTTTTGTTCACTGATGGCAGTCTACCACTTAAGCCACACTTCCAGTGTGACATTTTGCTTGTGGACTTTTCTTTTTCTTTTTTTCTTGTGGACTCTTCTGACCAGGTTAACTTTGAACTGAGATCTTCTACATCTCAATATCCCTGAGCAGCTAAGATCACAGATATAAGCCACTAACACTTAGCTCTATGGCACTTTTTAGAAGGAATTTGTTTTTTTTTCTGTAACATTTAGAAGAGACTTTTGCACCCTTCTGAAAGCATTCTGTTTTCTTATTACATTGGATATCAGACTGAGCTCTTGGATCCTCCGACACAGGTTTTAGTTTTTCACATTATAGAGTGTCAGTAACATAAACATTACATCGAACCTCTGCCATTCTTTCCTGGGCAGAGAAATTGCTACAAGAGATTTTCTGTGTGTCATTTGGAAAAGTTGTATGACAAGCCTCGATTTGGGGGTGATTTTGGAGTGCAAAGGGGGATGTTCACTATCTGATTGCACTTGCTGATACATTTTGACCTGTGATTTATGGAGCCTGACATTGATGATCATTTAGCTCAAATTACAAGTGAAGTAATTCACTCCTTAATGAAGTGTACCCTGCATGACATATTGACCATGTGAGCTGACAATCCTTGCTCTAAAGCAGGCCTACGTTACATTTTCTTTTGTCATTGAAAGGAGGCTATCTGTTAATAACCCCAAAACCAGGCCTGCTGACCTGTCATTCTTCCAGGAGTGTTTTTATTCAAGCAGTAGAGAGGCCTATATTCAATTTATCAATTAAAATGGATAGAAATGGGATTAAAAAACAAAAACAAAAACATGAACTCATTGTTGGCTCCAGTGTCAGACTTTCTGTGAATTTACACTTGTTCTCCCCAAAATTCAGTTTGAAATTCAAACCTACAGAAAAATAGAAAACAGTGAGCCATGAACACTTATGTGTACTTTTCACCTGTCTTCACTAATAATTAATATTTTGACACATTTCTGCATTTTCCCTCTTTCTTTGTTTCTCTTATTCTCATATACATGAACATTATTTTTGAAAAAAGATTTATGATTAACATCTCTTAATTGTACAAAGGAGCTTTCATTGTGATATTTTCATACAAATATGCAAAATGCATGGATTACATGCACTACCTCCAGCACACTCTCTAATCACTCTTCTTCACTTTTGAAAACAATGTCAGTATGTTTCAACATATATGCATGCATATAAAATACTTAGACCCCCCCACAGATTTAAAGTTACATTATGACATCATGGCTATTCCCTTTTAAATACTTCAGCATGTATTCCCTAAAACATAGGACATACCCAAACATTATTTTACAGCTATAAAAATAAAAAGTCCAATCATATAATCTAAATTCTATGTTTCAATTTCCTAAATTGCCCA
>NW_027205692.1:0-13169 GCF_024711535.1 Dipodomys merriami
TCTCTCCTTTCTGAGTATGTTTGGACACTCCCTATACAATTTAAGAAAAGAAATAATGTAATTATATAGTTATAATATTGCTTATATAGAAAGAATAAGCATGAGCTCATCTATGAACTTTCTACCAGATACCCTAGGCAGAATGAAAACTTCTCTAAAGAGATTTTTACAGGCAAAGCACTTGACACTTTACTTAATCATTTTCTGCCATGAGTTAGATGAATCTGGGAAGGGGTTGTATGGACTCCTACCTAGTAAAATTAGGAAAGGACAATCTTCTATTGTGACTGTTAAGTTTCTTCATACTTTATCAGATGTGTATTCCATTTTCATATGGTAGCTCATTTTATCTTTAGACATCATATGTCATTGGGAGTTCTTTTACTGAATTGTTAAAAATCTACTTAGAGTCTGTCACTGTGCAGAGCCCAATACAAATATTATTTTCCTTAAACAATACTACATTGATGTTCAGCCTCTTCTGGGTCAGTTGGATATTGTCTTCCAAAGATGGGATCAATTCACATTGTCCCATCTTTGGGAAGACTTGTCCATGACTCTGCCACTCGTCTTGGTTGTGGAGCTTATTCTCTTGTGGAAGAGTGGACACATATGAGACCTGGGAATAGCTGAATCTTACAAATTTGCTGAAGGGATACCCAAGGAGGAAAAAGCAATAATAAAGTATGTTTTTCTTGAGAAAGTTGGAAAATGTACTGGATTATTTCTGTGATAATAGATTAAATTAAATAATATGATACAGTAGTTCAAATTCTTAATAATTTTCAATTATAAAATATTAAAATAAGGAAAATATCATCGATTCCAAAGTATGATATAATGTGTTCCATTTAGTCTTAATTGAACATACTATTTTTATGGTAAATATGAAAAGCAATCTATAAATGTATAATACTTTTTATGTCCTAATTGGAATTAATTTTCTAAAAGTAAGTTGAAGAATCTGAATGGAGTGTGTGTTTGTTCACCTTTATTTGAAGAGTTTTTAGAAGTTTGTATCTCTGGAACAATTCCAATTTGCATCTATGTTAGGCCAAGTAAACACTCTATTCTTAATAAATGTGGGATCCAAGCAGAAGAAATTATGCATGTCCAGATTTCATCTTATTATTAACAGAAAGAGTACTAAAACAGCATGGTTTTGTAAACATATAATGTCATCACTCAGGAAGTAGAAGTAGGAGGATCTCAATATCCTATGTATCTTATCTCCAAATAACAAAGTTGGAATGAAAAATAATATACCACAAATAAATCTTTTCATTGCAGCAGTTAGGTATGTATAGCCCTTAATTAGCTATGCTTTAAATTATTCACTTTGAAGGATAAGAGTAGATGTAAGAAGTAGAGAAGAAATATGAAAAAACGAAAATAGAAGAAGATAGAAATATGAGAGAGGGGAGGAATAAAAACCTAGATTGTTTATCTTATATTAAACCTAAGTGTTTTTTTATCTTATAAATATATTAAACTGTTACAAAATGATTTTTGGAAACATATACTTAGTTCTGATTGGGCAAGATAGTAACATTTTTTATATTTATTGATATCTATGCTTATAAAAGAAAAATTAAAGAAATGAAGTGTCATATATGAAATTAAACATGTGATTTTGTCACATTTTATTCTACAATGCTGAATAATAGAAAAATAATATTCCATTTTGGTTAAAAAGCACTAAAACATACATTAGTCTTACTGTTGCCAATTAAAATTTACTGTTTATATCTAGCAATTTAATTTCTCATTAAAGTTAATCACTATTAATCACCATCACTGTCAAAAACTTAGGTAGCATTAGGTAAACATGCTGGCAGGAAAAATCAAGTATGTTATACAGCTGGGTGCCTAATGGCAAGCTGTACAAATTCAAAAATTCACTTTCTCATTACTGGTGTGCATATGGTTACAGATTGTTTTCCATATAAATCTATAAAACATTGTGGGGCATAGGATCATTTCCTCATCTGGAGGATTACATATAAAATTCGTTTTCTATGAGGTAATGAATCTACAAAACTACCAGGAAGAACTATTGTAGTTTTGAATTCCAATATTGCTAGGTCTTACCATCATTTGTATGTTCCTGAGCATATTTTACTTTGTAAATGATTAATGTGTATTTCAAACATAATTAACATGATATAATAACCCTTATTTGTCTTGCATTGTATCATAAATCAAGCAAATATATGTTGCGGTATTTTTAAACACTTAATTTTGACTTGCCCACAAATTCCACCTATCATAAAACCTTTTGATTCAGAAGACCTGAGTATCTTTGAAAAAAACTGATGATGTACTTTATGGGAAGGTGTTGCTGGCATGGCATAAGATGAATCATATATTATATCATTGAGATGTACCAAAGCAAATGATATTTTTGAAATTAAATTAGAATTTTATTGCTTTTTCAGATCATTCTGGAAACTATTCTGTAGTAAAAGATTATTACCATTCATGCATGTGCATTAGCACATATCCAGATGCCAATATTGAACCAGAAATTATCTACTGCCAATTAGTCAGAAGTCAAAAATGCAAAATTTCTGAAATATTTGAATTTTGAAGGAAGAAATATTCCATTCTCACAAAATAGTCAATGATTGAATCCAATCATATGTCTTTGAATGAAAAAGATTAATGTGGTCTCAGATTTTGCAATGTTCTCCAAAATTTTGTGATTGTAAACTAATTATTTTGATAAAAAGAATGAGTGACATACCAGGTGCTGGTGACTTAGGATTGTAATCCTAGATATTCAGGAAGCTGAGATCTGAGGATTGAAGTTCAAAGCTAGCCCAGGCAGGAAAGTCTGTGAGACTCTTATCTCCTATCAACCACCAGAAAACCAGAAGTAGGCTGTGGCTCAAAAGGTAGAGCGCTAGTTTTGAACTGAATAGCTGAGGGACAGCGGCCAGGCCCAGAGTTCAAGCCCCATGACCAAAAAAAAGAATAAAAAAAAAGAATGGGTAACTTAATTTAAACAACTAGTATGCAGTTTCTACCTAAGTATATATTCTTTGCAAACTGTTTACTTATATGACCACCTTTCAACAACATCAAAAAATGTTGAATTGAAATGCACTTAGATTTAGATATAAGGACAACTTGGTGGAAATAGTGAATGTATCCTAATTTTAATAGTTTAAGCAACATAGAAAAGCACAACATAAAAAAACAAGTTACATGAGTGCATTTGACACTAAGTTCTTCCTTTTGTAGATTCTTTTATGAAGAAATTTAAAAATTATCTATAATGCTTCATATATACAAATTCTATTGATTTTCGTATTAGACAAATATAATAGTAAAATGGAAGTATAACTTCACTCAAAATAATGATGGATTTTTTTCCTATGTGGTTTCAAAATGCATGAAAATGAATGGTTCTGAAAATCATTACGTTAAGCAAAGAAATGAATTTCCGTAAGTCACAGGTTGTCTTGCATATGTGGATTCTACACCCAAAAGATCAAAATATACATTGCAAACATAAACATGTACATATATGTGTATAAATTTGTACATACATATACATATATGTAAATATGTATATATGCAAAAATATGGTATATATATCACATCCACACACATGCACATATGAGATTGTTTGAGTGGATTAAATGGAGAAAAGAGAGGAAAAGGGAGATTTAAGAATAGTACAATACATTTCATGGGTTATTAAAGAGCAGAACACTGTGAAGCTGTGGAATGATAGGTTTTCATGGACAGAAGGAAGGTGTGAGTAAGTGTGTGGGTCACTCTAATGAACAGTACCCAAAAAGAAAATAATGACAAGAAAATAAAGCAGGTCCTGTTGGAAGCTTTGAATACTAACAAGAAAGTGTAGAACAGTCTGGTGAAGAATACTTTAACACTGTATATATATTAGATTTGACTTTCAATTTCATTACCTAGCATCTGAAACAAAAGATCTGTGTAGAATATGCAAATATATAAATAATTCTGATTACCTTAAATGTTTAACCAAAATTTCTAGCCAATTACTCTCATTTTACACATAGAAATGTTTACAAATAGAACTGTGCATTGTCTTTAGCTTTTCTTGAAGTTGTGTGATTGTACAGTTATTATGAATTAATTCATCATGTATATTACTTTGACAGTTTGGAAGGTATATTTTGGACTGTGTTTAGCTCCACGGTGAAATTTTCAACATTTTTATATATTCTATGTTTCATGAAAAACAGCAACTCTTGCATGCTATGTATGAGGGATTGAAACCTAACAGCTTTGATTTGACTATGACTCCTTTTTCATTTGAAACTATTATAGTAAGTAAAATGCAGCATAGTGAATGTTTTTTTCCTGTTCCCTGATCAATGATATAAACTACTTCCACCTTAAAGACACTTGCATCATCCTCTAGCTTAGAAAATCATGAATATTTACCTGATTGAGAAAGGTGTTACCTAATTGTTCATATAAAGAGAGAAAAATACTGAAAACAAATAGCAATTACCACCACAGAATGAAAGCTTGTTTATCTAGAAATGGTTTATTAGTAAATATGCACTATAATAGGATTTCCAGGTGGTATTCAGTGCTTAAAATTATAATTCTGTGTTTGAAATCAGAAGCAAAAATTAAACAAGATTTTAACAAACATTTCCTTGTTGTCCAGTTAATTGAGAATATCTGTTCCCTAATAAAACACTTGTAGTCATTTATCTTTAATATAATTGATTAACACCTTAGATTGGAATTTTTCTCTCTTTAATAACCTGACTACTTTGAATAATGAAATGATGAGAATACACATAGATACTCCTATATTTCCACATATTGCTCTACAAATTGAATGGGCATATTGAACAAAAAATTACAACATTTGAATATTATTTACCTCACCTAGATAAAGAATTTAATTGCATTAAGTAATTTCATGTAATTATGTTTTTCCATGAAAGAGTACCTAATAGAAATTATATAAGGATCCAAAATTAGGGCATACTCAATTATAATATTCAGCAAATAGGAAACTCCATAAATAATAAAAGTGTACAGAATTTTATTTCTTAAACAGTATATTATTTATATTAGGCTTGTACTTGATGAGTTAAGTGAACAGAATACCTACCAGTTACATTTTTTGGTTGTAAATATGCGGTTTCATATGTACAAGTCTTCACAGTTAGTTTTTACATAAAGGAAGTGGTTCAGTCCATTTCCTCCACTTCCTCCCTCCTGCCATTTGCTACCTTTATTCACTCCAAATTCTTGATTTCCATGGTGTCAATCCATAGGAAAGGGGCTGGGAAGGTGGCTCAGTAGTAGAGCGCTTGCCTGAGGCCCTGGATTCAATTCCTCAGCACCACATAAGCAAAAAGAAAAAAGCCCGAAGTGGCACTGTGGCTCAAGTTGTAGAGCACTATCCTTGAGCTGAAGAACTGAGGGACAGCGCCTAGGGCCAGAGTTCAGGCCCCACCACCGGACCAAAAAAAAAAAATCCCACAGGAAAATGTACAGTCCATTTTCCTGTACTTTGTTAGATTTCAAGGTAGCATTTGTTTCTTTCCCTTAGTACTATTTCCCCCCTTCTATGGAAGCATTTTGTCTTTTACTTTTGCCTTCTTTTCATTTTTCATACATTATCTTTTTCTCCTTTTAAAACCATTCTTTTATCCTGTGGAAATTCTCTGTTTTTCTGTCCTTAACAGACATCTAACTTTGGAACTACTTGAGACTGAAACTAGAGTTGCTTAAGCTCATAGTTTTCAATCCATAGCATATTGCATTCTTGCATGTAAATATTAAAGGCTTGCCAGTTATGAAATGCAATATAAAACTATGATACATATTAAAAACAGATAACCTTATATTTTCACTTTTATTCCCTATTATTCCAACCTATTTCCTATTGGTATTCAACCATAGTCCAAAAGAATGCCACATAAATACTCTACTACTATGCTATACTTCTAACACTTCTTTTTGAAATAGAGACAGGGTCTCACTATGTAGCACAAAGGCTGGCCTTAAATTCTATATCATCTGCCATCCACCCAGCTAGTCATTGAAATATAGATGTATATATTTGAACCTGGTTTGAAGAGTAAATTATAGCAACTATAGTAAAAGTACAGCAACTTTATTTTACCCATTAACTCCAGTTACATTTCTGTCATCTTTTGACATTTCTTTGAGGTCTAACAAGGTTCATTACAAGTCTTCCCAAACCCCATTTTTTTTTGTTTCTTGTCTCTCCCATATACCTGATTTTGGGCAACATGCCCTTTACCTTATAAACCCTGACTTAGTAAATAGCTTATTTAAGCATAAAGACTAAATAGTACATCCAACTTCATTTTGAGAAAATAATTTGCTAATTTTTGAGAAAATCATTTCTATTATTCATGCACGCAAGGAAAAATGAATTCAAAGACATGCACACACAGGTCTACACAATCTTCACATGATCAGCAATGAAATCTATTTTATAAATTTGCAATGAATACTATAAATTACCTAACATTTATTTTGCTTTCATTACATATTTGAGGAGAAATGAGTTAAGAAATAGAGTAACAAAAGCTTTGTAAGACTGACACTTGGCTTTTGTTGGCTTTTATCTTTTCTTCTTCTTCTTCTTCTTCTTCTTCTTCTTCTTCTTCTTCTTCTTCTTCTTCTTCTTCTTCTTCTTCTTCTTCTTCTTCTTCTTCTTCTTCTTCTTCTTCTTCTTCTTCTTCTTCTCTTCTTCTTCTTCTTCTTCTTCTTCTTCTTCTTCTTCTTCTTCTTCTTCTTCTTCTTCTTCTTCTTCTTCTTCTTCTTCTTCTCCTCCTCCTCCTCATCTCCCCCCTCCTCCTCCCCCACCTCCTCCTCCTTCTCCTCTCCCTCTTCCTGTTGTCCCTCCTCCTCCTCCTCTTTCTCCTCTTCTTCCTCCTCCTCCTCCTTCTTCTTCTTCTTGGTAAATATGAAATTTGAATGCAACCTGTCAGCTAGAGTTCTCCACATTGTCTTTCATGGAAACAAATTAAAGTGTTGTATTCCACTATGTGCTTTAGAATATAATGCATCATTATTTATTTTGTAATAGTTTTTCATCTCATCCTATTAGCATATTTTAATTATAGAATGTAATGGATTTCATTTCAATATTTTCCTACATAATTACCTACATACAGTGTATGTTGATTATATTCTCAATTCGATTTTTCTATCCCCAATGCCTCTAACTGTATTATTTTTCTTTATAATTTTACTTATAGGATTCATTATGACATTTTCACATGTTCATATGTTGTACCTTGATACTAGGCACCCACCACTCTCCCTTTCCCCAACTCCTCTTCTTGCCTTTATCATTAAACGTGCTTTTTATACCTTTTTCTGAGTCTCTGACGTTTCTTTTTTAAATATATATTTTATTGTTATTGTAAAAGTTTATTTACAGAAGAATTAAAATTACTTGTCAGAAAATGAGCACATTTCTTTTGGAACAGTGTCACCTCTTCCCATGTTTTCTCCCAGTTTTTCCCTCCACTTCCCCATAAGTTGTATGTTTCAACATAGTGTCTAGTGAATATCACTGCTGCATTTGTACATACTTTGTGTGCTTACTGTTACCCTCCCCCAAACAGAAAAAAAAACTCACATACAAGACAGAAGTAACAGAAAACTAAAACAGCGACAAAGGAGAAAACAAACAAACAAAAAAGCAAAATAACACCAAAAAATTACTCATTTCCATTCTTGGATTGTTTTGATAAACATCAAAGGCACATAGCATAAGAATATCCTCCTTTGGTTTCACTGAAGGAATGTTTAGAGTGCTGTATACTTTATCATGACCAAGTGTAATTTCTTTTGTCTTTTATTATCTAGTGTGTTTACTTGTAGATTTATAGGCATCCTCTAGTTACCATAAATGAGGGAAAACATGCAGCCTATGTTGCATGACAAGAATATGCTTGTGGACCAATGGAATTGAAAAGAAGACCCAAAAATAAATCCATAGACCTATAACCACTTCATATTTGATGAGAGCCAAAAGTACAGGACAGAAGAAAAGCAAGCTTTTCAAAAAATGGTGCTTTGCAGAAGTGGCTACCCACATGCAGAAAACTGAAGCTCGCTACTCTTATCTCCAATTTAACCCCAAAAGCCAGAAGTGGTGCTGTGGCTCAAGTGGTAGAGTGCTCACCTTGAGCTGAACTGTTGAGGGATGCCACCCAAGGCCAGAGTTCAAGCCCTACAACAGACAAAAACAAAAATTACCAATGACATAGAAAACTTGCCGTAAGTAATTTCATGTAACTATTATCAGTGAATTATCCCACAGATGAAGTTTATGATTTAACGGTTTATTATGGTTTTATTTTCATTTAAATGATATGAAAGTAACATTGTTCTACAGAATTATAATCTTTGTGTCATGCTATTGGACTGGGGTTATATAATCTTTAAAATCCTGCTAAAATATTATCTTAAAATTCTGATATTTTATAGTCACTATGTGTGTAGAGTTCAAAATACCTTTTTATAGGTATATATGCTTGCAGTTTTTATGGAAATATGTGATGACATTGGTACAGCTGGGCTTGTTTAACTTCATCCTTCTGCCTAATATTTCACAAAGGTACAATAAGGCTTTTGTTCTTATGTTTTTTTAACTCCTTGCATAAGTGGGAAAATCAGGTCGGCAAGGATTTTGCTTAGGTCTTTTCTTCTAACAATGTGTTCCATATCTTTCTGGGAAAGAAAGCCTGTATTTCAGTCATGATATTGGTATTCTTTTTGATAAAGCTAAACAATTATGTGGCTGTAACGGAAAGAATAACTCAGCCTTTTCATTGTCTTTTTATTCATCTTTCTTTTGTGTGTTTTGTTTTAACAATTCACTTTAAGGAAAGATTAAAATAGTTGGCTTTACTTTTACCATGTAAGGTTTCTGAATCAACTGCGATATTGGAATACATACAATGAAATTAGTTACATTATATTATAAATGAATAAAAAGAGGTTAGAGTCACACTGGACTTCTTGAGACTTCACAGTAAACTTCACACTAGACTTCATGCAGTTGAGCATGGAGGCACTTTATATCTGAATGATATTGTGAAATTTATCTCAATGGTAATTCCTCCAAAAGGCACTAAAGTAAAGATTAAAAGTAATGCTCCAATTTTTAAAGAATGTCCTTTGGAAAACTATGATTATATCAGCTGTCTTGCTATGTTTGTAATTACTTAGGTAACCCAAGCCTCAACAATCAATAACCTCAATAAAATCATCAAGCTTGATATTTGTTAAGTTCTCAGTTATCTTCTAATGTCCTTTCCTTTTTCCAGTTTTAGTTTATGGTCAAAGACACACTATCAATTCTCCTGTGCTCTCTTGCTTTCTTTAACTCAAGCAGTAAAATCATGCCCTGTCAAATCCAGATATACAGCTGATGTAACTGTAACCCCTCTGTACATCACCTTGACAATAAAGATAAATTTAAAAACAACAAGAATAAAACAACACAAATGCATTGGCTGAACAATAAATGTAAAACATGGACTTTAACAGGAAACTCTATTCATGTTAATGGTGATTTCATATCTTAGCACTTTCAGCTAGTTAATATCCATCCCATTTTTCTCTGAACTCCACACTTCATTTACCTAACCTGCACCCTGGAACTTTTGTCTCCTACCACCGAAGACTATTTGAAGAAATTTCCGACTTCTACCTCCAAATACAGTCAAATATATTGATTGTATCATCTCTCTTATCTAATCATTGATAAATCCTAGAATACTAAATGGGGTGCCAGTAGCCTTCAAATGTCCTGTCAGTTGAAATTAGAATCTATAATTATATATGGGGTAAAATCTTCTATATTTCTGTTTTATAAAATAATGATTGATATTTCACATTTTTTTAAAGTATGATTATGGCAAAAACACAAAGGTATCTTCATTAACATTAAATCTCTGTGATATGGCCAGGTGCTGGTGGCTCACGCCTGTAATCCTAGCCACTCAGAGGCTGAGATCAGAGGATCGCGGTTCAAAGCCAGCCCAGGCAGGAGAGACCGTGAGAATCCTATCTCCAATAAAACCACCAGAAAACCTGAAGTGGCACTGTAGCTCAAGTGGTAGAGCGCTCACCTTGAGCTGAAGCGCTGAGGGACAGTGCCCAGGCCAAGATTTCAAGCCCCACGACAAACCAAAAAAAAATTTTTAAAAATCTCTGTGATATGTTGAATAAAATACACTGTAAGTCAGCATAAATATAATGAAATTCCTCACATTTAAAAACATAAGAATTTTTCTTGCCTTGATCCTATTTTTCTTATCAACAAACATTTTGTCCTTTAGCATCCCTAGGCAGCAAATATCTATAAGTATTAGTTATTAATACAGCTTTGAAATTCCATGTTCTGTCCTTAAACCATGCTGATCAGTATGTAGCCTCACTCTAGCAAAGAATGCCATTTTTGTTGTCAATAGTTCTACCTTTTCTCAACCTGTCTGACTCATCACACATTTTACATTACCTTTCATTTTGCATTAGCTTTCAGAATCATATACTTAAGAATTTTCCTCCTTGGAAGTGGTACTGTAGCTCAAGTGGTAGAGCACTGGCCTTGAGCTGAAGAACACAGGGACAGCACCCAAGCCCAGAGTTCAGGCCCCATAACTGACAAAAAAAATCTTCTCCTTGATATACTTTCTCTAAGGATTACTTTTCAGCTTTGCTTTCCTGGCCTTTTTTATTTCTTTCTTTCACCTCTATTGTGATAATGTTGATTTAAGACAAAACCTCATTCACAGTCCTCTTCTACCTCTTCATTATAGTAATGAGTGTATTTATGCAAAAATATCTTAGGAATTCATGAGTAAGAAACACAATTCCTAATACAGTTATGTCTCCTAAAACTCAAGACTTAGAACTTCAACTGTATATTCAACTTTTCTAGTGAAGTATTTAATAATTATTTCATATTATACATGCTTGAGGTGAAACTCTCACACCTACTCCACACAACATCCTCTCAAACTCACTGATAACATTTTATTTTTCTACATTTTAAGTATGTGAGGTCAAAAGTGATTTTTTTCCTTTGCATCACACAATTGGATATGAGACTGGGTCTGCCTTTAAAAATGTCTGATCTTCTTACCTGTCCTCATTCTGGCCTGAGCCACCATTTTGCATACACAAATCACTGTGATGAAGCCTCACAGTTGCTGCACTTCACCTTTGCCTCTCTCTACTCTTCTGGAAGCTGCAGTGATTACTCAAATCTTTGTGTGAAATTCATTGAATCTTTGCTCAAAACCCAGTGCAAAGTTCTCATCTAGCTAGAGTAAAATCAATATCTGTAAATTGAATATACATCCATTTGTGTTTTAGTATTTGTTTCTCTGCAAATTCAAGTTTCTTCTGTACTTCCCATGGCTACCTCCAGTAGAATCAAACTGTGATAGGGCTGGAGGGGCATTTCTCATGTCTTCCTGGAGCATGTCTGTCACCTTGTACCATTTTGATGACTTGTGACTCTGGTCGTTCTGCCTAGCTACTCTTTCACTATATACGGTTATGGCAGATGGTTTTACCATTAAGCATTAGCCCAGATAGGCCCTTTGTAGAGAAGTCCTAGCCTTTATAAGTGATTGCACATTTTTATCACCATATTTTTATTAATGTGGTTATATATAATCACTTTATGGTTTTCTCTCTATCCCTCTTCTTTCCTTCTCTCCTTACATCATTCCCATTCTTCTTTCTTTCTTTTCTTCTTTTCTCCTTCCTTTTCTTCTTGAAGTCTGAAAATACTGTCTAAAGAATGTGTCACTATTTTAAAGGGTCACTTGTCTTTGGGTTGTGGATGTTTACAATGTGTTTCCTTAAGATATTTCCTTGTTCTAAAAGAAAGCTTACTATCAATGTGCCCGATATGAGACCCATTGCCTTTTTCATAAGATATTTTGTTGTATGAGTGTCACTACGGTTCTTACCTGGTCCATGTTCAGTTATATTACCTACCAAATGTACACCTAACTGATGCCTAACTGGGAATAAAGGTCAGGAGTGATGATCAAGTGAAACACAGAAGAGGATTTCTAACAACAAAACAAAAAAAGATAATCTCTCTGAATATATATATATATATGTATATATATATGTGTGTGTGTGTGTGTGTGTGTGTGTGTGTGTTTGTGTGTGTATGTGTGTGTGTGTGTGTTATGTCAATAAATTTATTATCTTTCTGAAAAAATTCTTCTTAGGATATTGTATGATTTAGGTTTTAGCAGTCTGATTCTGAGCTCTGAGGAAGCTGACCTTCTCTTGAGCTTCTCAATCTTCTAAGCAATGGACATCTGGGGATAATTCTACCTCTTTTATCTGACCTCTTTCTTGGGCTTTATCTCATAGATTGGATTCCTTCGCAAGTGGTATGATTTCTCTTTACTCTTCTCCATCATGTCTTCAATTATGTTGTTCTTTTATGTATGGATAGAAGTGCTTCTTATAAGAATCTTCATCTTGTTGCCTACTATGAGCTTCCTATGTACTGCATGGTAATCCTTGCTTTGTCCATTCTATGAAGAATAGAAAAACCTCCCATTGCAGCTCCTCAGGACCCTAACACTTTATTGCAGTTGTAGTTCTGGCCAGGCATGCATCAAAATGGCCAGTGAAGGCATCGGGTTTAACATCCATGATTTCCACATTTTATTCATCTCTAGTCACATCCAATTAGTCTTCTAAGGACTTGTTCATGCCAAGTTAATCAAGGATCCTGTGCACCATCACCAGACCAGTACAACAGGATGCAGCTTAATTGATAAGGCAAATTTTTATACCATTCTTGGGTAGTTTGTGTGTGTATGCCATGCAGATGATCATATCTACTTGTATACACAGTTAAGCAATCAGAGAAATAATTTCTCTGTTAGTTATATGAACTATTCCCCGATATTTGGGCATGTTGTACTTGTGTTTGTTGTGGATCCCCAAGTGTTTCCTAGCTTTTTGTAAATTTTTATTGAAATTTTCAACATTATTATCTGCAAAAAAATTGCTTTCATTTGACCGAAGTTAAAGTTATATAAGAATAGATAACACTAACAGAAATGCTTTTTAATTTGCTCATTCCTTTTTGCATTTTTAGAAATTGACTTTTATTT